>NC_084549.2:46102500-46402500 GCF_033978685.3 Nerophis lumbriciformis | reverse complement strand
AATAAGGTAATACACCAATTATTTATATTCATGAAAGAAAGAAATCTATATTTTATGGTTATGGTTTGAGTTTATTTCAAACATGCATACAATTACAAGATGATACCTGTGTTAAACATGCTTGTTTTTTTATTCAACAAACATGTTGACTAAAAATGTCTGTTTCATATAATTAAATATGAATTATAAATATATATAAATATATATATATATATATATATATATATATATATATATATATATATGTGTGTGTGTGTGTGTGTGTGTGTGTGTGTGTGTGTGTGTGTGTGTGTGTGTGTGTAAAGATGAGGTGGATTACCTTGACTTGCTCATTTGTAAAGTAGCTTGCCTGCTGACAATGTGTGGGCACCCCTGACTTAAATAGTGTTTTCAGCCATGGTGAGGTGGGAAGCAATGGAAAGGACGTGCAATTCAGCCGGGATATCTCCCATTTCCTGTAAGACTGGAAATGATAGTTTGCAGTTATGTAGAACTGATTCATTATGCTATAAGGTGCTCTATTATAGGTCGGCAACATGTTTTTTACATTTGTACATTCGTATCTTAGAATCATTTCAGATTGTGCACCTTATGCCATTGATTTGAATGAATGAATGCATTTATATACTTTATTTCCAACGTGCGGCTACTTTATTCCACTTGAAGCACTTGATGATAAAACCTTTTGTATGTTTGAAAGGGGTAGGATGAAGCATTAGCCTCTTAATTCCTAACCCTTCTCCTATTACTACCTAGTACTATGAGTTATCTTTCACACATTTGATTGCCGCAATTCACGATGAACACTATTGTGGGTAACTTCATTGTTTATTGTTTTTTTTTTTTATGTGTGGCTCAGGACGGTGGAGAGTTTTAAAAATGGGAAAAAAGCAACTTGGGAAACAAACAGCGTTCTCCTCTTTCCACAGTCTTGTGTGTTGTTAATAGAAGATGATTCATGCGAGTCTGTATATAAATTGGATTTGGAAGCAGAAAATTAACACACAAGTTGTGCCGTTACTGAGGAAGTTTCAATACATTTATAGCGTGAAACTTCACACAGAAAATCGTGGGTGTAAAATATTCAAAAGCAATTGCTGTTCATGGCCACAAATGGAACTGGATTCAGTGCCAAATGTATCCCCCTTGACAAACGAGACAAACCTGTGGCCAGACGGTGAACATCCTTTGGTCAGACACCGCCAACTGGTGTCCAGTGAGAAATAGCCCGGCCAAACAGTGCCTTCAGGCTGGTTGGCTTGTGTTATAATAATCTGTCTGCATGAACAGACAGAGAGGTCAGCTGCAAATAAATATGCTGCAGATTAGTATTATCCCTGCAGTTCTTGTGACCTTTACCTTGCAAGATGTTGCATGTCTTGATGGATTTTTTTTTCATTCCCATCCCAAGACACATTGGGGCATGTGATCAGTGCCTCCCTTTGGCTGCTTGGTATAATTCCAGTCCTTGAGGTAAAGATGGCACAGACCGGAAGTTGGCACACCTCTTCGGTTCATCGCTGCCTCCTCAAACAGTACAGTGCCACTTGACTAAACACACACACAGGCCTCGGATAGCCAAAGCAAAATGTACAGCCAAGTCCACTTGCAGGCCATGGGAGGGTAAACAGATACTTTGGCCAAATACACAGACGTACACGTCCAAAACCAGCAGTGTAGTCACGCTCTGCAGGGATTCCCAGTGTTTGGCTCGGTGTCTCCCCGGGAAACTCCAACAGCAAAGGGAAAAAGAGGTTGGGGGTAACTGTGGCAAAGAAAGCTGGACAATCAAATATTACAGTGTTTAACACTTCATATTCACTCCCCACCGATTCCATTGTTAATTGCCACTGCGCCACCAGTGGTCCTTTCTAAAATGACTTTTGAATTGAAGCATATGGACAAGGAGCCGCAATGGGAGTCTTGAACGACTTGAGGAAGGGTCCCATTAAATAAGAGCTGGCTAATTACTTTGTCCTCCCTTTTGTCCTGCGCTATGCAGGCTCCTGCCGCCATTCATATATCTTCTTATAATGAGTACAGCCAGGGCCTGGCACCTGCGCTCGGTAATTAAACAAATAAATTATCCTTGCACAGAAATATTTGTACTTACCAGGACTGATTTATACAGTTGCACTGTTGAGCTTATTTTTATTGGCTGCTTTTTGTTCGTCAAAGGGACTGTGAAGGAAAGACTCCTCAGCTCAGTGATGAAGAGCTCAATATGTTCACACAACTATTGTCTTGGAGTCAAGATCCATTGTTGCTGTTTATTGTCGGAGATTTAGGAGAAGGCTAGGACTAAGGATTTACGTGGTTGCAAGGATTCCTGCTTGAACAGATTTCTTAAGAGAAAAATACATTCTCGTGCAAATGTTTTTTCTCCAAGGGCCAAAGTGAAAATGTGCCAATGGGCAGCGGGCCAAGCAACGATTTTAAGCATACAGCAACACCATGAGGGAGGAATTGAGCCTCCTACCATCACATTGAGGTAGTGGATATCATTATATGCGATAGATGGCATCTAGTAAGACATGTGGACATGCCATCAATGATTGTGTGAGCTTGAAAGTATTTTCAGGATGAATATGTATTAAATTTGAGAATATGTATTACATTTGAGAATATGTATTAAATTTGAGAAGCCATTCTTTTGCAGCCAAACAAAATGACTGGGCGGCCCAAGTTTGACCCGCGGTCCACACTTCAAGCACCTCTGGTCTAGTGCTTTGGATGCATACTGTGTATTGGCTATTTGGAATTTGCGCATTTTGCGCTGTTTGGTCTGTGTGGGTGTTCACGACTGAGTGCTACGCAAATGCACTTTCTAAAGTGTATTTTTCTTTTTGTCAAATCTAAACTAGTAGAGAAATTACATACAAAACTAAAAAAAACATTCAGAGAGCGCAGCCCTCCGCTCGGCCCTATGTCCCTGTAGTAAAAAAAAAAAAGTCCTGAATCCAAAAGGTGATCCAAAATGTAATTACTTGTTCGTTGTCCCATTTCTGACATTTCCTGAAAGGTAAAAGAAAATCTGGCCATAACTTTTTTGAGTTATCTATAGCGGAATGAAAGCAATGGAGTGAACACTCTTGTCTGTCTCCACTATCTTGGCTGCTGTGAGGTTGCTCTCTCACACACACACACACACACACACACACACACACACACACACACACACACACACACACACACACACACACACACACACACACACACACACACACACACACACACACACACACACTTTTTCAGTTATTTTTTTAACCAATTACAATAACGGCAATAATTATATAATATTTGAAAAAAAACAATCTATTCAACCCAGCAGACAGCATTTTTTTTTAATACTGGAGATTTGTTCCAAAATAAATCACAAAAGCTGCTACGCCTTTGCTTTATGTTTTTACTGCCAAAATGTTGGTTAGATAGCAAAATACCAAACACTATGCAAACTGCACCAAAATGCATGCCAAGTAATTCAGAAATAATTTCTAACACAATTGTTCACTTCCTTTTTTCGTTTTTAAACACAACAATAAATGAATAAGTAAATATCAATACAGTTCACATACATAGGTAGTTAATTTACTGAATGGTTCACATAATTTAACGATTATGTGCCATTCAATAATTAGGTTCAATATCAATTATCAGCATTCCTCTTGCTTGTACTTTGTGAACACTTTGAGTTTAAACAATTCCTCAAACTGGATCAAATTCGTACTTTGATTGATTTCTTTGCTTAATCCATTCCATATTTTAATTCCACATACTAATATACTAAATGAGTTAGGTGTTGTATGTACATACAAATGTTTTAAGTTTAAATTGTTTCCACTTTTGTTGAGAAGAATCGTTGTACATTCTTGGGTAGCAGGTTATAGTTTCTTTTGGGCATGATTTTAGCTGTTTGCAAAAGCACCAAATCTTTGAATTCCAATATTTTTGATTCAATAAATAAGGGGTTTTGATGTTCTCTATATCCAACATTATGGATTATCCAACGTTATTTGTTTTATATTTGGGGTCATCTTATATTTAGATCAACAAGGTAATTAATAGAGATGTCCGATAATGTCTTTTTTTGCCGATATCCGATATTTCGATATTGTCCAACTCTTAATTACCGATTCCGATATCAACCAATACCGATATATACAGTCGTGGAATTAACACATTAGTATGCCTAATTTTGTTGTGATGCCCCGCTGGATGCATTAAACAATATAACAAGGTTTTCCAAAATAAATCAACTCAAGTTATGGAAAAAAATGCCAACATGGCACTGCCATATTTATTATTGAAGTCACGAAGTGCATTTTTTTTTTTAACATGCCTCAAAACAGCAGCTTGGAATTTGGGACATGCTCTCTCTGAGAAAGCATGGGGAGGTTGGGGGGCGGGAGGGTAAGGGGTAGCGGGGGGTGTATATTGTAGCGTCCCGGAAGAGTTAGTGCTGCAAGGGGTTCTAGGTATTTGTTCTGTTGTGTTTATGTTGTGTTACGGTGTGGATGTTCTCCCGAAATGTGTTTGTCATTCTTGTTTGGTGTGGGTTCACAGTGTGGCGCATATTTGTAACAGTGTTAAAGTTGTTTATACGGCCACCCTCAGTGTGACCTCTATGGCTGTTGACCAAGTATGACTTGCATTCACTTGTGTGTGTGAAAAGCAATAGATATTATGTGACTGGGCTGGCACACAAAGGCAGTGCCTTTAAGGTTTATTGGCGCTCTGTACTTCTCCCTACGTCCGTGTATCACTCCGTACAGCAGCGTTTTAAAAAGTCATACATTTTGATTTTTGAAACCGATACCGATAATTTCCGATATTACATTTTAAAGCATTATCGGACTGCCGATATTATCGGACATCTATAGTAATTAACATATAACATACATTCATTACAAGGGTCATGCTGATTAATTATTAACATAACGTAAATGCCTTTTGAGAAAATTCCCTTAAAAAAAACTCACAAAAGGCTTCCATTTGGGACATTTTGGTCTTGTTTGAGGTTAAAGCTGTCCTCTTCATACCCAGGTGTGTAGTGTACAATAGCCATAGTCATGAGTGGCTTCCGTCTGTCCAATGCTTGGGTGGGCTGATTCACTTCAGTAAATCCATCATTTCTGAATTCTGACTCTGTGAATAGGAAAGTCCTCCTCTGCCAGCATAACCCCATCTACCTGCTTTCTGGCCTGATGCTGGTTATTCAAAAGTTGAAATTGAAGCTTTGTGTGAAATCTTTTTCACTGTTTGCATTTTGCATGAGTCAGATCGTTGCAATTCTGCAAGTACTGTACACAAACAGCATTTACTGCAATACAATAACATTAGACAATTGATCACAGACCAGAAGAGTTTACTTATTACTTTAGCATGATGTTATTTAGGGAATATAAATTAACATGTACATTGTACATGTGACATAATAAAGGTACAGTGTCACAAGCTGGCAGCGTGGAAGGCAACGTGACCCCAGGATGTAGAGACACAAGACGGGTAATAATTTATTCAGCACAAAAATCAGTGCAGCGAGGGAGTGCACATAAAGCAAACACCTGTCTTATTAGCATAGCCACTAAACAATGATAAATGATCCAACTCTATGCCGAGGCATATAAAGAATCCTGATTGGCAACAAGGGACAGGTGCGTCCTGATTGCCAATCAGGGACAGGTGAGGGAGCTAGCAGTCAGGCATTGAAGAAGTGGCAAGGAATGAAAACACACAGGAAGTGAAAACAAGAGCACTGGAACACAAATAACACCAAGAAAAGGAAAATAAACAAGTCCAAAACTGTTTTGGAAGAAAAAGACAGACAAGGATTTGAGCAGGACATCAATAATCAAAGTCTTTCCAGTTGAAATCCCACTTCTTCTATTCCAGTCACTGCTGTTGCGTCTTTGGCTGAGACACTTCACCCTCTTTTGCCTCAGAGTCACCCACAGAAGGATGCTTTGCTCGCCTATGACCCAGAATCAGTCCTCAGGTGCTGCTACTCAAGAGTATGGATGAAATACAGAGACAATTTACAATGTACATTGTGCGACAATTCCTTTTCTGATAAATAAATGACTTTAAGGAAAAAGGACAACATTGCTGTTGCTCACTCATAATTTCTTCAAATCTGAATACAAAAGGCTCAAAGTAAATACTCAAAATCTGGCTGTACTGAGCTTTCGGTGCTATGCACTGCAAAATCATTTAATCACTTGATGGTAGTTTATATCTCGTTCTCTGTGGATTTTTCAGCCAATTATAATCTAATCCATGTTTCGGAATATTCTAAGAAATGTTTCATGTCAAGCATTATAAAGTGAATGCAGGATGCCTCTCATAGAATGTAGG
This sequence comes from Nerophis lumbriciformis, assembly GCF_033978685.3. NCBI lineage: Eukaryota > Metazoa > Chordata > Actinopteri > Syngnathiformes > Syngnathidae > Nerophis > Nerophis lumbriciformis. Next base: position 46,396,146 of record NC_084549.2, on the reverse strand, counting down.
GCAATGGTCAAACCCACAAATCAACTTTATGCTCAAGTAATAATACAAATGTAGAATACTGCTGATACAACATTGTGGTAGAAGCAAGCATGTTACTGGAATAAACTTTACATTGCAAGTGTACTTATTTAATTTGACTATGTGTCACATTAGCTATTGGTTATCATTCCTCTAAGATGTCATAAGTAAATGAGCAGGTTTCATACAGACAGTAGGTCACTGGCTTTATTCCTGCCCCCCTCCTTTCTTCCCTATTTTACAAAAACTGCATATAAAACCACATGAGCCTCAATTTCCTCCACGGCTGATGGAATTCCCTATTAGTCGGCTGCAGAACGTCTCCCAGCTGGGAGTCTCAGTTTGAATGTGCTGCGTTAAAACCTAATGAATGTCATAATTAACTGGATAACTTTACATTTAGAATGGAATTGGCTGTTATAAAACCATCTACCTTTTAACTCCTCACTCATCCGATGTCCTATCGCTCATTATTCACCCCCAAAGATGACATTTCCCGTTTTGACTTGCTTTGTAGCGTGTCTCAATTTCATATTTTTCTTTACTTTTTTTGGTTTGAAACCGAAGGCTGCAGGTTTCACAACACTCCTGACACTTTTGTTAATAAATCATTGGGAAGTTAATGAAAATTGCATTCAGGCATAACCAAAATGATTGTGTTCTTTGTCATGCTAATAAAGTGAAATATGTTCATCTACTGGTGAATGTCTGCACATTACCAGAAACTTGTGTGTGTGTGTGTGTGTGTGTGTGTGTGTGTGTGTGTGTGTGTGTGTGTGTGTGTGTGTGTGTGTGTGTGTGTGTGTGTGTGTGTGTGCACGCTTCACCATCACCTCCTCTCTCTTTCTCACCCCATCCTTGTTTACTCACCCTCTCCTTTCGCAAAGATGAATGCTTTTGCATATTTATTCCATAGGTTATCAAGAAGACTTCAAAAGGTTCCTCAAGCAGATGTTTGTGTTGCACTAAATTGCTTGGAGGAAAATAAAAGGAGATGGACGCCATGACTTGGTGTTGACCTCCACTTATTTTTCTCCTTGCCAAGCACGCCTCTCCCCACCCCATTCTCCCTTTCCTCTCCATTTACCACCTTTGCATCTAGGCCTTGCACACAGGAGAGCGGAACCTAATTTACCTCACAAGTTTGAAATAAATCAGATGCTGCTAGTTATAAAGCAATGTTTTGAAGTGCAGTGATATGCAGGATATGACCAAGTTCAAGAGCCAGCCTTGCATGACATTTTCCAAATATTTTTAATGATGGAATAATAATAATATTACATTTTCAGCCCATCTTTTATTTTTTAATTTTTTTTATTTTTTAATGAATTTATTTATCAATCAACAAAACAATACACAACAATACCACAATAATGCAATCCAATTCCAAAACCAAACCCGTTCCAGCAACATTAAGAACAACAATAAACAGAGCAATTGAGAGCAATTGAGGACACACAAACATGACACGGAACAATCCAAATGTAGTGAAACAAAAATGAACATTATCGACAACAGCATCAATATCAGTAACAATTCCAAAATAGCAGTGATTAAAAAACCCTCATTGACACCATCATTAAAAACATTGATAAAAAATAATAAAAAAATTAGAAATGAACAATAGTGTCACAGTGGCTCACACTTGCATCACATCTCACAAGCCTGACAACACACTGCGTCCAACACTCTCCACAAAGATACAACAAGTCATATCTTGGTTCATTCAAGTTGAAACAAATTTAAATAATGGATCCCATATTCCAATATATGACTCATTATTAGCCCATCTTTAACAATACAGTCTTTTTAGAATGTATTTTATTGTGTGTTTTTTTTATATATATTGTAAAAATCAATAAATAACACTTAAAGTTAATACCCACAAGAAAGGATGGCAATTTATAAGATTCTTTCCAGTTCCGATTCCTTTCTTTTGATTCTGCTTAACGGTTGTTCTCTTATCGATTCTTATTTGGAAGAAAAAAGGGTGGCTTAGCCTCAATTTTGTTTAGTTTAGAGCGAACATGACCTTACAAAGCCTGCACTGAGGTCTCAAGAGACACATGTAGAATTTAAGAAAAATATCACTTTTTTGTAAATTGATTTCAGAAATTAATATTCTTCCGTAGAATTTAATCATGTACAAATTACATAATAATGAAACATTTAGTAACATGCCTTATTAACGTATTACATGCAAAGTGAGATATGTCAAGCCTTTATTGGTTATAATGTTGATGATAATGGCTTACAGCTTATGAAAACTTTGAACTTAAAATCTCAGAAAATTTAACATTTCAAAAACTGTAAGCCAGATGATCAAGATTATAACAAATAAAGGCTTGTTATATCTCACTATGCATGTAATGAGTAAATATCGCAGATTAGTTTCACATTTGAAGTTAATTGCTGACATGAATGGACTTTTACACCATATTCTAATTTTATGAGTTTCAACATGTATAATATAATGACTGTGATCAAATCTGGTTGCAGGAAAACATCCAACTTATATCTGACTACAATTGAACATTCACCTACCAAAAATGCTAACTTTTGATCACAAACTTAGTCGCTGCTTTTGACCTTCGTCTAGCAGCAGAGGTGAACTGAAGCGAGTACTGCCCGCCTCGGAGCCAGTCAGAATCGGTTTCTCCTCATGCTCATCTAAATGAGAAGGCATTCCTTTCGATTTAACACATAATATCGCTAACATGATAGGAGGCGTTAGTACTTGTTGTATTCAGATGACGTGCTTGCATTACTGCTGCTGGGATGAGATTGGAGTGGTTCAAAACGCGACTTTCATTCATAATTATTGCATGCTGTGTGGTCAAATGTTTCAGCATATTGTTTGGATGTACTCCTCTTGATGAAATACCAGTCTTTAATTATTACAAGTAGCTCTGTTGCAATCTTGTCTTGCAAAATGTAGTGAACTTTAGAGCGTTTGTTGTACCCAGACACCGCCATTTTGAGATCTAACATCACTACGCACGTTGCGTAATGACGTCATCCCCATCCGGAAGAATTGATAAGAGAACCGTGTGAGAAAATGGCAAGCGATTCCAAGAAATCGATACACTGGGACCCGGTTCTGAACAAGAACCTCTTCTCGATTCCCATCCCTACCTATGAGAGTAACATTTTTCCCTGGGGGAATCAGTAAAGTCAATCTTAGTCTTATATTAACAATATAATTATTAATTAATGTATTTATTACCAATAATACTTAGTTTATATTTGTAATTTCGTACTGTACTATTATTTGATTATTGTTTTTCCGACAGTAAAAATAATACATCAACATCTGTAAGGAATGTCTGTGATTTTTTTAGTTGGGAAATTACACATTGCATGATAATCGTAAAACCGTAATTATTACTCAGACTATAATTGTACAGTCATAATCTATAATCGTTGCATCCTAAGCTTTTTTGTGGCAAGAGACGGTGTACAACCAGGGCATCTACAGTGTTGAGTAAATTACTTCAAAAGTAATATTTTAGTTAGCTGACTGCATTCAACATGTCTTCTTTAAACAAAGGTATAATATTTGCGCAGGTAAGAGTCATCTCTCATTAAAAAAAACTATTTCTCTGGATGCAATAATATTTTATCAACAGTATTTTCATTGTTAGTCACTTTTATACTACTTTACTTTTTATATGTATAATATGTAAAACAATTCAGATTTTGGAGTGAGAGTGTATGTGTGAGCAGCCTCGCAGACACAAAGATGTTGGAGACAGACAGGAGTGTTCACAGGTTTTCTCTGCCCACAATATAAAAAACAGCATCTATTTAGGTCTTGACAAAGAAAAAAAAAAAGACTTGTGTGTTGTTTGGGAACAGTTGATAATGATTACATGCAGTAAAACTTTTCATTAACTCAAAAAACCTTAATGAGTGTTCTTACATTTGTGTTAGACCAGTGGTTCTTAACATGGGTTCGATCGAACCCTAGGGGTTCGGTGAGTCGGCCTCAGGGGTTTGGCGGAGCCTCCACGGAGGTAAAGACACATCCGACCTATCGTGTAAATAAACACTTCTCCCTATCGACGTATTATGGATACCCCCAAACAATGTTCCTTCTAATTTTCCATCTGATTTGCAGGTTTTTTGATTGATTGATTGAAACTTTTACTAGCAGATTGTAAAGGAAGAGAATACATTATATGAAACAGTACAGTTTACACAGTACAGTACATATTCCGTACAATTGACCACGAATAAGTTTTTCAACTTGTTTAAGTCGGGGTCCACGTTAATCAATTAATGTGAATGTGTGTAAGGCAGGGGTCACCAACCTTTTTGAAACCAAGAGCTACTTCTTGGGTACTGATTAATGCGAAGGGCTATGTCACGGCCCTGACGCGCACCAGTGCGCGTTCATCTGGGAGCCGCGCTGAGCACACCTGCGCTCGCGCGCGCGTCACTCAAACTGCTGCAGGCAGCTGCGTTTCTTCAATCAACACACCGGCAACTGATGAGAGGGACGACTACTTAAACAACCACCACCAGAGATCCTTTGCCAGAACGTAGCAATCTGTACATCGTACCGTAAGCTCGTCTCCAGCTTCCTAGTGCCTTTTTGATCCTGATCTCTGTGTTTTTTTCCCTGCGTTAATTGTCGTGTCTTCCTCATCCCGCAGCTTCCTGTGTGCGTCCCCGAGTCACGCTGTGTGTCGTGTGCTCCTGGATCTTCCCTGTCATCCTCTTGCTTCCTGGTTCTGGACTCATCGCTCCCCCCCCCGGACTACGACGACCCACTCCTGCCTCTCGACCAACGCTTCCGCCCCTGGACAAACCCTGTCTGACAGCACCGCTCCTCTCAACACGCACCTCCAACACTTACGGTAAAACCCTCCAGTTAAATTCCACACATAGTCCGACACCCATTTCCTGTTTGGTTACATACACATCTAATATATATATATATATATATATTGATATATATAATATAATATAATATAATATAATATAATATATAATATAATATATTGGATAATATATTGTATGAATTATACATATATATTATTATTATTATTATTATTATTGTTATATAGATATATATTTATATAGAGATATATATATAATTCCCTTTTGAATAAATACGCCCCAGGCTAAACGCTCTCCCTGTCTCAGTGCCGTCTCCTTCTACCCGGTACCATCACAGTACGTTCTGGCCATGTCGGAACCAGACGGCACGAGAAGAGCACGCTCCACTCCCTCTCCCCGACCCCCCACGAACCCCGATCTTCCCACCGTGTACACTATTGTCCAGCAGCAACAGTCCCGCTTCGATCACTTGGAGACCCAGCTTACTGCTTGCTTTGCCAACCTGCTGTCAAAGCTGGACACCATTGATCCAAGACCCCCCCCCTCCACCTGCGCTGAATACGGGTGCCTCAGCGGCTGCCTCAGCGGCTGCCACATGGGACACCTCCCTCACCAGGGAACCCAAGATTGCCACCCCCAAGACATTTGAGGGAGATTTTGAACTCTGCCGGGGATTTTTGGTCCAGTGCGAGCTCATATTTCAGCACCAGCCTTCTCGCTACTCATCTGATGGGGCAAAAATTGCCTTCCTGTTCTCCCTCCTGTCAGGCAGAGCGCTGCGATGGGCCACAGCGGCAATCGACCAGAGCAACGGACTCGGTACTGACTACTCAGCCTTCCGCGCCGAGTTCCGCGCTGTTTTTGACCACCCAGTGGACGGGGGGGATGCCGCCTCCCACCTCCACTCCATTCAGCAGGGCTCCCGCTCCGTTGCTGATTACACCCTGGAGTTTCGCACCCTCGCAGCTGACAGCGGGTGGGGAGACAAGGCACTCCAGAGCGCGTACCGACGCGGGCTCAGTGACTCAGTGAAGGACGGACTTCTTCGGGACCGACCAACGTCCTACCAGGCCTTAATTGACCTCGCTCTCCAGATGGACCAAAGACTAATCGAGCGAGCGGCAGAGCGAGCACACAGCAGGTCAAGCCCAAGTGCTCGCACCAGAACGCCCGCTGTCATGTGGCCACCACTATCGGCCCCTGAGACCACCGGCACGGATGATCCCATGCAGCTAGGCAGATCCCGCCTGGCAGCCGAAGAACGAGAGAGACGCTTCCGGCAACGCCTCTGTCTCTACTGCGGGGTGGCAGGTCATGAGATCAGGAACTGCCCGATACGGCCAAAAGACAAGGCTCACTAGTCAGGGGAATCCTGGTGAGCCATACGTCCGTTCCCCACAAGCTGAAGAATCCAGGCATCCTTTTCCCAGCGACTTTATCATGGAACTCCAAGAACTTAACCATCGGGGCCTACCTGGATTCTGGAGCGGACGACAGTCTCATGGATCGGGAGTTCGCACAACAGGCTGGTATACAGCTTCTACCCCTTGAGACCCCCCTACCGGCTCAAGCCCTGGACGGACACCCCCTCGGTCCCATAACCCACCGGACGGAACCCCTCTCACTTACCCTCTCAGGGAACCACACTGAAACTATTAGTCTCTGGGTTCTGGATGCCCCCATTGCCCCCCTAGTCCTTGGTCGCTCTTGGCTCTGCAAGCACGATCCCCACATTGCCTGGTCTACAGGCAAAATCCTGGCCTGGAGCGCTACATGCCACGCTAACTGCCTCGGATCCGCAGTTCCTCCGAGTGGCAGCCCCAAGGCCACCTTACCCCCCACAGACCTCTCTAATGTGCCCCCCGTCTATCACGACCTTGCCGCGGTCTTCAACAAGGAACAGGCACTCTCCCTTTCCCCGCATCGACCATATGATTGCTCCATAGACCTAGTTCCCAATGCTGTCCTCCCATCTAGCCGCCTATACAATCTGTCCCTGCCCGAGAAGAAGGCCATGCAGGACTACATTTCGGACTCTCTCGCCTCCGGCATCATTACTCCCTCTAAGTCCCCGGTGGCAGCAGGATTCTTCTTTGTGGGCAAGAAGGACGGATCTCTACGCCCCTGTATTGACTATCGGCAACTAAATAACATCACAATCAAGAACAGATACCCCCTCCCCCTCCTGAGCTCTTCCTTCGAGCCACTCGCACCCGCCACAGTTTTTAGTAAATTGGATCTCCGCAACGCGTACCACCTGGTACGCATCAGGAAGGGGGACGAATGGAAAACCGCCGCTTCATAAAGGACTTCAGTAAGGTGGCCGCCCCTCTCCATAACCTCACTTCCACCCTCATCCCATTTCAATGGACCAAGAAAGCCAATGTCGCCTTCCAGGGGCTGAAGAGGAGCTTCACCTCCGCACCTGTGCTCGTCCACCCCGATCCTGATTGTCCATTTATCGTCGAGGTGGACGCATCAGATTCGGGTATCGGGGCAGTACTCTCCCAGCGTGCCTGAGAGAATAATGTCTTGCATCCATGTGCATTTTTTTCCAGAAGACTCACACCATCGGAGCGCAACTACGACGCAGGTAATCGGGAACTGCTGGCAGTTCACGACGCCCTAACCGAGTGGAGACACTGGCTGGAGGGGGAAAAACATCCGTTCCTGGTACTCACCGATCATCGCAACCTCATCCATATTCGCTCTGCCAAGAGACTTAATGACCGTCAGGCACGATGGGCACAATTTTTCAGTAGATTTGACTACACGCTCTCATTCAGACCAGGCTCCCGCAATACAAAGGCTGATGCCCTCTCCAGACAGTTCTCTGTGGAGACCATCAGCACACACTCAGCGGAACCCATTCTCCCCCCTGCCCGGGTGGTGGGGATGGTCACCTGGGAGATCGAGGCACTGGTAAAAGCGGCACTCCTCGTGAACCCAGGACCTGGTGGTGGACCCCCCGACAGACTGTTTGTTCCACCTGACCTTCGATCCAAGGTACTGGACTGGGGTCACTCCAGTATTTTCGCTTGCCATCCGGGGGTCCACCGCTCGCTATCATTTATCCGGCGCTCATTCTGGTGGCCATCTATGGAGACCGACACCAGAGAGTTCATTGCCGCTTGTTCCACGTGCGCCCGCAACAAGGCTTCCCACAGCCCTCCGGCGGGACTCTTACGCCCCCTACCTATTCCTGGTCGACCCTGGTCTCACATTGCTCTGGATTTTGTGACCGGATTCCTCGCCTCCCAAGGTAATACCATTATCCTAACCATAATTGATAGATTCTCCAAGGCTGCACATTTTGTCCCCCTCCCCAAGCTTCCCTCCGCAGCTGAGACTGCCGATTTACTCATCAGACATGTGGTCAGACTGCACGGCATCCCCCAGGACATCCTCTCTGACCGTGGCCCCCAGTTCACCTCCCGTGTGTGGCAGTCATTCTGCAAGGGAATTGGGGCAACAGTCAGCCTTACCTCTGGATATCACCCACAGAGTAACGGACAAGCAGAGAGAGCCAACCAGGGGTTAGAGACAATGCTCCGCTGTGTCTCCGCCCGCCAACCCTCTCACTGGAGCAAATACATACCCTGGGTGGAGTATGCCTTTAACTCCATGACCAGTTCCGCCACAGGTATGTCCCCTTTCGAGTGCTCTCTAGGCTACCAACCACCCATGTTTTTACAGCAAGAGGTCGAGGCAGCGGTACCCTCCACCCGGGCCCACCTTAAACGTTGCCAGACCATTTGGAAGACTGCTCGGGCTGCCTTAGTGAAGACATCAGACAGGATGCGCCGCAACGCCGACCGGCACCGCATCCCGGCACCCTCCTATCAGCCCGGGCAGCAGGTGATGTTACGGGCCAAGGACCTCCACCTCAAGGTACAGTCCTCTAAATTGGCACCCCGCTACGTGGGACCTTTCCCCATCAACGCCATTGTCAACCCTGCTGCCGTTCGTCTCTCTCTCCCATCTTCCATGAAGATCCACCCAAGTTTTCACGTGTCCCAAATCAAGCCTGTGTCTATCAGCCCTCTCTCACCCCCCACCCTTGCCCCCCCTCCTCCCAGGGTCCTCAAGAGCGGTGATCGGGTTTGGACTGTTAAGGAGATCCTCAGGGTTCGTCGGCAGGGTAGAGGGTTGGTCTATCTGGTCGACTGGGAAGGCTATGGACCGGAGGACCGATCCTGGGTGCCGGCCTCCTACTTCGCGGACCCCTCTCTTATAGAAGATTTTTACCATGCCAACCCGGATGCACCCCGTAGCTCGTCTGGAGTCTCGCATAAGGTGGGGGGTACTGTCACGGCCCTGACGCGCACCAGTGCGCGTTCATCTGGGAGCCGCGCTGAGCACACCTGCGCTCGCGCGCGCGTCACTCAAACTGCTGCAGGCAGCTGCGTTTCTTCAATCAACACACCGGCAACTGATGAGAGGGACGACTACTTAAACAACCGCCACCAGAGATCCTTTGCCAGAACGTAGCAATCTGTACATCGTACCGTAAGCTCGTCTCCAGCTTCCTAGTGCCTTTTTGATCCTGATCTCTGTGTTTTTTTCCCTGCGTTAATTGTCGTGTCTTCCTCATCCCGCAGCTTCCTGTGTGCGTCCCCGAGTCACGCTGTGTGTCGTGTGCTCCTGGATCTTCCCTGTCATCCTCTTGCTTCCTGGTTCTGGACTCATTGCTCCCCCCCCCCCCCCCCGGACTACGACGACCCACTCCTGCCTCTCGACCAACGCTTCCGCCCCTGGACAAACCCTGTCTGACAGCACCGCTCCTCTCAACACGCACCTCCAACACTTACGGTAAAACCCTCCAGTTAAATTCCACACATAGTCTGACACCCATTTCCTGTTTGGTTACATACACATCTAATATATATATATATATACTGATATATATAATATAATATAATATAATATAATATAATATATAATATCATATAATATATTGGATAATATATTGTATGAATTATACATATATATTATTATTATTATTATTATTATTGTTATATAGATATATATTTATATAGAGATATATATATAATTCCCTTTTGAATAAATACGCCCCAGGCTAAACGCTCTCCCTGTCTCAGTGCCGTCTCCTTCTACCCGGTACCATCACAGGCTACCAGTTTCCATCCATCCATTTTCTACCGCTTATTCCCTTTGGGGACGCGCGGGGCGCTGGAGCCTATCTCAGCTACAATCGGGCGGAAGGCGGGGTACACCCTGGACAAGTCGCCACCTCATCGCAGGGGCTACCAGTTTGATACACACTTAAATAAATTGCCAGAAATAGCCAATTTGCTCAATTTACCTTTAACACAATGTTATTATTAATAATTAATGATATTTATCTTTGTGGAAACACTGATCATCTTAATGACTTCTCACAATAAATATATATAGAAATAGATAAATATCAATATGCAACACTTTATTTTTATATTTTCTCTAAGTGCACATTTTTCAAATTGAACATTTTCAAATGATCACTTCTAAGACAGTCTTGTGAAATCACAATATCCCATTTTAACTAGCTAGCCACTAACATTTTTTAACAACTCATGAATTACTTTGCACCATGTTTGTACAAATAATAACTCATGTAAAATACAAAAGTCAACTCTCAATTTTTTAAATAAATCATGTCACACTTTGAACTGGACACCAAATGTGTTATCTGTTTCTTTGTCAGTTAGTGAAGACCAAGTCTTTAAAATATTTTCTTGGATTTTCAAATTCTATTTGAGTTTTGTCTCTCTTAGAATTAAAAATGTCGAGCAAAGCGAGACCAGCTTGCTAGTAAATAAATACAATTTAAAAAATAGAGGCAGCTCACTGGTAAGTGCTGCTATTGGAGCTATTTTTAGAACAAGCCAGAACAGACTCATCTGGTCCTTACGGGCTACCTGGTGCCCGCGGGCACCGCGTTGGTGACCCCTGGTGTAAGGTGTGTAATTTGTTGTGAGTTCATGCACTGTGTTGGTTTTGTTCTTTGAACAAGGTGATGTTCATGCACTGTTCATTTTGTGCACCAGTAAAAAAACATATAACGTTTTCTTGAATTTGAAAAAAAACCCATTATATTTTTCACTAAAGAAGGGTTCGGTGAATGCGCATATGAAACTGGTGGGGTTCGGTACCTCCAACAAGGTTAAGAACCACTGTGTTAGACGTCTTAGAAGTTGAAAGCAGTCGGGTTTTTGGTTTACAGAGTAAACAACTAAAACAAAGGTATTTGGCGTCATTTTCTCTAAATGCATATAGTTGTCATCAAAGTAAGGTCAAGGAGATGCATTATTGAAGATTTCCTGGACGTCATTTTCATCACTGGGGGAAACATTATCTGGCAGCAGTTGAAACATCTGCGGGACAGAAACCCTCTGCCATTGTTTTCTTTTCGAGTTGTCAGCTTCCATCTGTCCCTAGTCGTCATGTGTGTGTTAGGATTTTGCTTCCTGGTTTTGAAGCGTCATGACCTGATCTATCTTGCGTCTGATTGGTCTGCCAGCAATGTTTTGCCCTAACCTTATTGAATCACGACTCATCAAATGTAAACCAAACAATTATCGAGGATTTTCTCTGTATTTTATAAAATAGTGAAGCTACAGAAATCACTACTAAGTCGCGATGCTATCGCCACACGATTGTGAAATGTAGTTAAGCAACATAGCATCACTACTTGTACTGCAGTACTGTTCATCAATATTCAATCAATATTATTTGGCCTCCAAGCAATGTGAGTTTATACCAAAGAACTCTATATTAGTCTCATCTGACCACCTTACATCCAGGTGGCACGTGCCACCCCTTAAATATGACAGGCCACCACAGGTGAGAGGCGGAAAGATTTGAAGCAGTGTTTTTCAAACTGTGGTACGTGTACGACTCGGGCTCCATCCGTTGGTCTCCAAAGTAGGCCAAATTTCCTTTTAAAATATGAATTCAGAGAGGAGAATGCCAACCGATCGGTGAAGTCCACAGTAATTAGTACTGACCACATACTTCACACAAGTGAATGTTGCACAGACTCAGGTACTAATTTGGACAACTAATCCAAACTCATGCTCCAAATATTCAAAAACCAACACAGATATTTGATACAAACACACACAACTTGTCCACACTGAACTATGTGGACATTATAACAAATGTCTAATAGTGCCACACAACTCAAAAATATACCAATTTAGTAGACCTGATGGGTAATATATGCAAAACACTCTCCACATGTTTGATGCATTTTAGTTGTTTGAGGGAAATCGATAGAAAATGGATGGATGGCTCGATATTTCGGATGGATCACAAAACCTTTTAGGAGGTCGTCAGAGAAGTAAACCAGGTAGGAATGATTCACATAGTCTTAGTATTCAATGTTTTATCGACTATACTTCATATTGTAGTGGCGAGAGATTTAAAGCCTGGTGTATACCTTCGCGTCACGTACCTTGCGTAGGTGACGCTGTCTTTCCCCTCCCCCTGCGGCGCGCACATATTGCTGGGCAATCGTTATCTGCACGCACATATCCAGGTGGAGGACATTCTTTTTTCATTGATGATGACCGATGATGAGAAGCCAGGTTCCAGACGTCTGGATCCTTTACTAACCTTAAGTCATATTAGTTACAATATTTTTTTTACACAAGCGTGTTTAAAGTGTTTGCCTGCCTACACAAGAACAGGTGCATTCATCTGTTTTAAACGTTATCGCAGTCCCAACATGTTTTGTTATTCCACTGTGATTCTAGTTCTTCTCAGTCCAGGTCATTTATTTGTCATGCAAATATTCTTAAGGGCACAGTGTGTAATATTTTTTAATTATTCTGTTGCCAGCAATGTAAAGAGTGGATTTGAATGACGACCTAATCCAGACCTGGGCAAATTAAGGCCCGGGGGCCACATGCGGCCCGTTAAGCTTTTCAATCTGGCCCGCCGGACATTCCCAAATAATTTTTTTAGATCTTTAAGATGGAAACTAGCTGCCATTATGATGTGCAGTGATGTTTTCTAATGACTGGAAGTCTTGAACTATACAAAGTATTTTAATGGTTGAAATCTGCGCTTATGGATGATATACCAGTTACTATGGTAATCTAATTAGTTACTATGGTAATCTAATTAGTTACTATGGTCATCTAATTAGTTACTATGGTAATCTACGTCACAGCAGCTCAGACGAGGCACCAAGCAGTGTGGGCGGGATGCGTTTCCACAGATGCGGAAGGATATTTTCACAACAAAGTTCTTTAGCTTAGTGATATATCAGATGTATCAGATTGTAGGTGGGTTTATTTTGTACCCTTCGCATTCATATTTCACTTTTTGTTGCATTTTTGTTGCGTTTCACTTGATTGTAAAATATGTCGATCGAAAGGGGGTGTGACATTCATATTTTGTCAATATTCAGTGTCTTATCATTCATAGAAAAATTTAAAATTCCATCACGTTTTTTAAGGCGGTCTGTCATAACGTTTTTAGCATTCAATCAGACATTATTGTGAGGTTTTGTATTAGTGTTCCTAAAAATAGATATACCATCCCCCAGACACATTTTTTTCTCTAAATGTGGCCCCCCGAGTCAAAATAATTGCCCAGGCCTGACCTAATCTGTTTAAATTTCAATACAATGTTTATGAATGTTACAATTTTACTTTATTAAAGAGGACATTTGACATACTGTTTTTTTGTTTAAAATGAATCCCCATTAGTTGCTACACAGTAGCCACTAATCTTCCTGGGGTCAAGACAATAACAACATCCAAATAAAATCTCAACAATACATACATAGAAAAGACACTGAATAACAAAGGATATGCCTGTAAAATGCAATACATAAACAGTACTACAATCCATCATATATAAAAATAAAGAATACAGGAAAAAAAAACAAGTCTTTAGTGTAGTAGCTTTTTAAGCTTGTTTTTAAAATGCTTACATTATTTGAATCCATCAATAGACAAGGCAACGTTTTCCACTGGGAAGCGGCTCTGTACAACACAGTTTTTGGCATAGCACATGTTCTTGCTCCTGGTACTACAATGCTTCCCTTAGTCGGTTGTCTAGTGGAGTGTCGTGAATGTTACAAACATATATTTTACAGTGTAAGAGTTTTTGGCCTTGATGTAGTTTTTTAGTTGCAACTTATCAAAATATAACCATGATAGATCGTGGTGCATTCTGTCAATAGTAGTCCAAAATTTTCCATAAGTTGTTACGATCCGCTGCCCGGATCATAGTTTGTTTATGTTTGAGTCACATGTTTTCAGCACCTTGATTTTGTTTGTGTTCAGTTGCCATGTCAACTGATTACATTCACCTGCCTCTGGTTAGTGTTCGGGACGCGCACCTGTTGCCCGGGCACTAATCAGAGGGCTATTTAGTCTTTGCCCTGGCCTCACTCGGTCTGGCTTCCTAGTTTGTTCCCACACAACTGATGATGACGTTTATTTCATGTTCCTTAGCTGCTAGTTTTCACGCTAGGCTATTTTGGTTTACTAGCTCCCACGCTAGCCCTTTTGTTTTTTGCCTTTTGTGCTACGTGTATGTCTTTTGTTTATTCATCGTATGATTTATATGTTAAATAAATCATATTCCTACCTGCAAGCTGTGTCCGAAGCCGTCTGCATCCCTGGGAGAACACACCCGCATCACGATGCGACCACGTCGTTACAGTAGGAAGCCAGCAGAAGACAATTCTCCCGCACCGGCTAACGAGGAGTTCGACGAAGGTACGTGGGAGGTGTTGCGAGCGATGTAGGTGGAAACTCTTCGCTATTCCCCCTCGGAGCGCCAGGACCTGATATGGGGTCCTAACGGAACGCTGGTCCCAATCCACTCCGTTTGGCCCGAGGACACCGCCACACCCCCGCAGTACCGAACGCGTCAGCGAAGGCGGAAGCCGCCCAAGAGGTCTTTCCCTCGCCGCCAAGACGCGCCGCTCCTGCAAACTCCTCCCCCAGACCGAAGCAAGCTACATGCAGCTCAAGCTCCCCCTCCTCAGATGTTTGGCAACCCAATAGACCACTTCGCCAAACAGTTTTCCGACTGGGCTGTCAGTCACATGGACAATTGCAACAATGACGTCATTTCATTGGCGCCCCCCGAAGAGGTAACTCCGCCCACTCCCGATGACATCATTGAGCAAGAATTTTTTTTCCCATCTTCTAATTCTTTATGTCAGCCAATTCAAAATGACTTTTATTCTAAGATAAAACATTATCAGGACATTTTTGTTAAGTTCAACTCTAGTCAGTCACTTTCTGATTTTTCAAACTCCACCTCCAGTGACTTTGGTTCCGCCCCAGTGACTATTGCTCCGCCCACTGCACATATTTTTTCCCCCTGTGCTCCCACCCAATCTCAAGTGGGGGATGATGATAGTCAATTTGGACAATTTAAAGTGGAGGAATATACCCCCCTCCATACCTCCCCCCACCCACCTTTGAAGACGGTTCCAAACCGCAAAGAGCGCGTCTGGTATCCGCGTCTTGAGGGGGGGGCTAGTACTGGGAACTGTGCTAGTGGGGTGGCACAACTGCGCTGTGCTAAGCCGCAACCTCCTGCACGGCCACCGCCACCAGTTGTTCGGCGTGCTAAGCCGCAACCCCCTGCACGGCCACCGCCACCAGTCTTTCGGCGTGCTAAACTGCAACCTCCTGCACAGCCACCGCCACCAGTCCTTCGGCCTGCTAAGCCACAACCGCCAGCTAGGCCACCGCCACCAGTCTTTTGGCGTGCTAAACCGCAACCTCCTGCACGGCCACCGCCACCAGTCCTTCGGCCTGCTAAGCCACAACCGCCAGCTAGGCCACCTCCAGCTGCACCTCGGCTAGCACCTGTTCCTGCACCTCGGCTGACACACCAAGCTTCGTCTCCTGTAGCTCCACCACGCCAAGCGCCACCACCGGCGCCGGCTCCTCGGCTGGTTCCCACACCGGCGCCGGCTCCTCGGCTGGTTCCCACACCAGCGCCGGCTCCTCGGCTGGTTTCCACACCAGCGCCGGCTCCTCGGCTGGTTCCCACACCAGCGCCGGCTCCAAGGCTGGTTCCCACACCAGCGCCGGCTCCAAGGCTGGTTCCCACACCAGCGCCGGCTCCAAGGCTGGTTCCCACACCAGCGCCGGCTCCAAGGCTGGTTCCCACACCAGCGCCGGCTCCAAGGCTGGTTCCCACACCAGCGCTGGTTCCCACACCAGCGCCGGCTCCAAGGCTGGTTCTCACACCAACGCCGGCTCCAAGGCTGGTTCTCACGCCAGCGCCGGCTCCAAGGCTGGTTCTCACACCAGCACCGACTCCAAGACCAACCCCTGTCCCGGCTCCGAGGCTAGCACGAGTCGCGGCTCCAGTACCTGCACCAGCTGCCGCGACGACGTCTCCTCCTGCCTCCACGGCAACGACGTCTCCTCCTGCCTCCACGGCGACGACGTCTCCTCCTGCCTCCACGGCGACGACGTCTCCTCCTGCTTCCACGGCGACGACAACTCCTCCTGCTTCCACGGCGACGACGACTCCTCCTGCTTCCACGGCAACGTCTGCTCTCTCCTCGTCTCCGGTGGGCTTTTCCAGGACGCCGCCACCTTCCTCGCCCTCATCGTCGTCTCAGCGACCTCGACTGGTCGGGCTGCGCAAGCGGCTCTCTCTGAGGTTTGCGTATGGACGCCAGTGGCGCAAACAGCAGCAACACCCGAGACATAGACTTAGAACTCTCCGGCTGCTAAACTTCTGGCGCCACTCACGCCCACCTTCTCGGCAGCCACGAATGTGGCCTTTCCGTGGTCGCCCGCCTCGCCTGCGGCAGCGGCGTTCCACTCGCCGCCGCCACCTGACTTTTCCCCGGTGGATTCGGGGACACGTAGCCTGGCGACCCACCACCAAACCCTCCCTCCGCCCTCCCTTGACTCTAGAACTGTTTCTTGTTTTTTGGGTTCTAGTTTTATTTTGTGTCAAGGGACATCTGGAATCTGTCTTTTAAGGGGGGGGTACTGTTACGATCCGCTGCCCGGATCATAGTTTGTTTATGTTTGAGTCACATGTTTTCAGCACCTTGATTTTGTTTGTGTTCAGTTGCCATGTCAACTGATTACATTCACCTGCCTCTGGTTAGTGTTCGGGACGCGCACCTGTTGCCCGGGCACTAATCAGAGGGCTATTTAGTCTTTGCCCTGGCCTCACTCGGTCTGGCTTCCTAGTTTGTTCCCACACAACTGATGACGACGTTTATTTCATGTTCCTTAGCTGCTAGTTTTCACGCTAGGCTATTTTGGTTTACTAGCTCCCACGCTAGCCCTTTTGTTTTGCCTTTTGTGCTACGTGTATGTCTTTTGTTTATTCATCGTATGATTTATATGTTAAATAAATCATATTCCTACCTGCAAGCTGTGTCCGAAGCCGTCTGCATCCCTGGGAGAACACACCCGCATCACGATGCGACCACGTCGTTACATAAGTTGGAACTTTTGAATATCTTTCTCTGGAGCGCTCGACCAAATAATCAAGATAAGACACAATGACTGTTAAATTTCTTTGATTGATAAATCAGTCATAAAATAGACACATTTTGTAATAACAGAAACAGCCCTGCCCATTTCAAACACAATCTTGTTAATATAACAAGACCAATTTAATTGATAATTTATGGTCAACCCTGACAGCTAAGTTTCATGCGCCTGCTCCGAAGAAATATATTTTAAAGTAAGTGGCAGAGGCTGGACATTTTTTAATGTACCGTATTTCGGACTATAAGGCGCACTTAAAATCCTTTTATTTTCTCAAAACTTGACAGTGCGCCTTATAACCCGGTGCGCCTACTGTATGGAATAATTTTAGTTGTGCTTACCGACCTCGAAGCTATTTGATTTGGAACATGGTGAAATGATAAGTGTGACCAGTAGATGGCAGTCACACATAAGAGATACACGTAGACTGCAATATGACTCAAGTAAACAACACCAACATTTTATATGTTCCATTGAAAATATAGAACATTACACACGGCACTCAAAAATCTATCAAAATGTTTCAGTACGACTTTGGTAAGCGATGAAGCCGCACCGCTTGATGGATTGTACTATGCTTCAACATATCAGTATTATTATGGTGTGTTTAAGGTAAGACATATTTGGCGTTTTGTTTCGCAATATTATGCAAAAGTAACTTTTTTTACTTTCTGGTACCTGCTGATCTGTATTTGGGATCTGCATTAGTCCTGAAAATTTGCGCGAGTCCGCCTTTGTAGTCCATGCCAACTCCGTAGTCGATAAGCGTTTTCTTTTTCTCTATATTCTTGTTATGGGGCATTCATCCTCCGCTGTTGCCATTTCTAATATAAAATAGTGTAAAGTTCTTACTTATGTTTGTCAGTAAACTCTCCATGAAAGTGCTAAAACATACAGGTGTAGTGAGTTTATATTATTCACCCAAGGAGCTTTAGTCATTAGAGAGTTCCGGTCGGACCGTTTTTCACGGGACACATTTCCGGCGTTGTTGTTGCATTAGTGAGCCACGGCTGTGGAGATGCTGCTCTGTTATTGATTTAAGTAAAGTCTGAATGTCATTAAAACAGTTAGCTCCATCTTTTGCACGCTACAGCGCTACAACAAAGATGACGGGGAGAAAACGCTGCCGAAGTTGAGCCACGTAAATAAGACCGCCCACAAAATGGCAGAAAGCGGCTTGAAGATGGTCTGTAAAACATAATGTATGCAACATTTTGACCAAAGAACCACCATTACATGTTATGTAGACCACAAGGGAGTGTTTTCAATTCAGAAAAAATAAATAATAATATGACCACTTTAATGCGCCTTATATTCCGGTGCACATTTTGTATGAAAATAAACCTGAATAGACCCGCTCATCGGCAGTGCGCTTTGTAATCCGGTGCGCCCTATGGTCCGGAAAATACGGTATGTTTATTATTTAAAACACACCATCTTCTGTCAACAAAACTGGATACACAGTCCAGTTCACTTTGCAGTACATTGTAGTAAACGGTATTTGTATTTTGCGTCAACTGTTGCAAATTGTCTGCGTACTGTAATAGCTCAGTGCTTTGCAATATTGTTTAATGTCAGCAATTGTCTTACAAGAAGATTCACTCCGTACTTGGAGGTGGTAACCATGGTAAAATACTATGGTAGCTACAACTGCTCCTGCACTGTTTTATGGGTGCCAAACCTGCAGAACTAGGTGCCACCCCTGGAAAAGAAAGTCTGGACACACCACTGACATCATCATTCAGGTGTTCATTGGCAAATACCAGACGTTGCCTCTCTAAAGGGACTGTTTGCAACTTGCTCACGGTTACATTTTCCAAAGCAAAAAATATAACAACATCTTTGGCTAAGTTCTGTTACCATTGGTGGTATGACAGAACACATTTGTTTGACAACTGTTTGTGTTTTTCACTATCCCTGTTGTTTAGTGACGTCTCTTCCTGTTGGTTCACAGGTGCTTTTTCGTCGCCAGCACAGTGCTATTTTTCTATTTTGTGTGCTTCTTTAAATGCTATAGCCTTCGTGTGCACTTTTCTAACAACTTTGTTAGTCTTATGGAATTATACAAACATCTGCTCTTTTTATTTCACCGCTTCACTTTAAAGCATGTGGCGATACCTGTCACTCCTTGTAGCACGCTACTTTCATTGAACTTATTTTTCATTGGACCTTCAACCACAACTGGTAGACATACTTTAGGCCAGGGGTCACCAACCTTTTTGAAACCAAGAGCTAGTTCTTGGGTACTGATTAATGCTAAGCAGGGCCGGCCCGTGGCATAGGCCGTATAGGCAAATGCTAAGGGCGCCGTCCATCAGGGGGCGCCATGCCAGTGCCACAAATGTTGGAGAAAAAAAAAAAAAAAAAAAGTTGTTACTATTATTTCTAAATACAAAAAAATAATCTCACGTTAATTAAAATGCAAAGTAAAGCCTATTTAATAGAAATATTATTTGTTACAACATTACGCCCCCCCCCCCCCCCTCCTCCCCCCGCACGGTGCGCTCCCTCCCTTCCCGTATCATGACTCTTTTTGGACGTCACCACATCAAAAAATCAACACAAGATGTCAAAACGGCCAAAACTGTCAGGTGCCCAGGGAAGAAAAAAGAGAAAAGAAGAGGAGAAACGAGAAAAGACAGAGGTAGCAGGTAGGTAACGTTAGCCTACATGAAATTATTTGTCTGTTAGAGAATGTGATAGTAACCTGGCTTTTTAGCATTAAGCTAATGTTACATGATTCGGCAATTGCTAATCAATAAATAGCTAGTTCTGTTTTAACGTCGGGTTAATATTGTGGAGGGGGCTAAATTGTTATGGAAAATAATAATGTAACGTTAGGTAATTACAGTACTCCCACCTTACATTCCTCAGGGACATTTGTATTAGATCTTTTAAGCAGGTGTTTTTTGTTTACATTATTGCCTTCTGGTTAGCTAATGTTTGCCCTGCAGGTAATAGTCACTTTTCCACCCCTTTATATATTAGGTATAGTTGTAAGTAAAAAAAAAGGTCAAAGACAAAGCTATTCGGGTTCTTGTGAGTATATACACTTCACTGCCGATGTGGGGGGGCGCCACCTAAAATCTTGCCTAGGGCGCCAGATTGGTTAGGGCCGGGCCTGATGCTAAGGGCTACCAGTTTGATACACACTTAAATAAATTGCCAGAAATAGCCAATTTGCTCAATTTACCTTTAACTCTATGTTGTTATCATTTCGTCGTACATTTTTTTTCCTTTTACGGAAGGTTTTTTGTAGAGAATAAATGATGAAAAAAACACTTAATTGAACGGTTTAAAATAGGAGAAAACACGAAAAAAATGAAAATGTAATTTTGAAACATAGTTTATCTTCAAATTCGACTCTTTAAAATTAAAAATTCAACCGAAAAAAAGAAGAGGAAAAACTAGCTAATTTGAATCTTTTGGAAAAAATTTAAAAAATAATTTATGGAACATCATTAGTAATTTTTCCTGATTAAGATTAATTTTAGAATTTTGATGACATGTTTTAAATAGGTTAAAATCTAATCTGCACTTTGTTAGAATATATAACAAATTGGACCAAGCTATATTTCTAACAAAGACAAATCATTATTTCTTCTAGATTTTCCAGAACAAACATTTTAAAAGTAATTCAAAAGACTTTGAAATAAGATTTAAATTTGATTCTACAGATTTTCTAGATTTGCCAGAATAATTTTTTTGAATTTTAATCATAATAAGTTTGAAGAAATATTTCACAAATATTCTTCGTCGAAAAAACACAAGCTAAAATGAAGAATTAAATTAAAATGTATTTATTATTCTTTACAATAAAAATAAATACATTTACTTGAACATTGATTTAAATTGTCAGGAAAGAAGAGGAAGGAATTTAAAAGGTAAAAAGGTATATGTGTTTAAAAATCCTAAAATCATTTTTAAGGTTGTATTTTTTCTCTAAAATTGTCTTTCTGAAAGTTATAAGAAGCAAAGTAAAACAATAAATGAATTTATTTAAACAAGTGAAGACCAAGTCTTTAAAATATTTTCTTGGATTTTCAAATTCTATTTGAGTTTTGTCTCTCTTAGAACTAAAAATGTCGAGCAAAGCGAGACCAGCTTGCTAGTAAATAAAAACAATTTAAAAAATAGAGGCAGCTCACTGGTAAGTGCTGCTATTTGAGCTATTTTTAGAACAGGCCAGCGGGCGACTCATCTGGTCCTTACGGGCGACCTGGTGCCCGCGGGCACCGCGTTGTTGACCCCTGCTTTAGGCCGTATTCAACCTTCTACCGCCTTCTTTACCATGGGCCACGATGTGCACTTTACATATATGTTCTTACCTTTGAAATGAATGACATTGAAGTTTATTTCCTCAACAGACTGCTCCGGACTTGCCATTGTTGTTTCGCCATCTAGTTCCTTTGTGTGGCTGTATGCACCTGCACCTACCTGAACTCTGGCACTGATTGGCTTACCTTTAAGTTGTACTGTACCTTTAGCCAATCATTACTGAGTGTGTCCCCTTCACCAAATAAGGACAATCAGAAAACATATCTCCTTTTACTTGTAGCATCTGTCCTGCGCCACATATCACTATAGCTAACAGTAACGACGTAACATTTTAAATACTAGTTAGGCAAGGCAAGGCAAGGCAACTTTATTTGTATAGCGCTTTTCATACACAAGGCAGACTCAAAGTGCTTCACAGACAACAAAGTGAAACGAAAGAAAATAAAAGCAAAATGAAAATGCAGACAATAAAAATAAAAACAGTGCGGACGTTAAAAGTTAAAAGATTAAAAGATTAAAAGATTTAGCTGAAAGCTAAGGTGAATATAAAAGTTTTCAGTCTAGTTTTAAAAGTAGTCAGAGTTGGGGAAAGTCTGACATCTTCAGGAAGTTTATTCCAGCTATTTGTTGCATAGTGACTGAATAATGCTCTCCCTTGATTTGAGTTTACTCTGGGAACCGCTAACAGATTGGTCTCAGAAGATCTTAGTGATCTAGAGGGCTTATATAGTGGGAGCATATCAGTGATATACTTCGGCCCTAGACCATGTAGTGATTTATATGTGAGCAGGAGGATTTTGAAATCAATTCTCTGATGTACAGGGAGCCAATGTAAGGATTTAAGAATTGGTGTAATGTGCTCACATTTTTTGGTCTTTGTTAGAACTCCAGCCGCAGCGTTCTGAACAAGCTGTAGCTGCCCGACAGTTTTTTTGGGAAGACCTGCAAGGAGACCTTTACAATAGTCTAGCCTACTGGTAATAAAGGCATGTACAAGTTTTTCTAAGTCTTGAGCTGACATGAGCCCTCTAAGTCTTGTTACATTTTTGAAGTGATAGTAGGCCGATTTTGTTACTGATTTGATGTGACTGTCGAAATGTAAATCAGAATCTAAAATTAGTTAAACAAGAGTAAGAAGTTATTATTTAGCTTAACTAACCCCGCTATTTTAAATGCTGTTAATCCCGACAATGCAGTACATACAAACAATGATTTAGGGGCGGCATGGCGTAGTGGGTAGAGCAGCCGTGCCAGAAACCTGAGGGTTGCAGGTTCGCTCCCCGCCTCTTACCATCCAAAAATCGCTGCCGTTGTGTCCTTGGGCGGGACACTTCACCCTTTTGCCCCCGGTGCCACTCACACCGGTGAACTGAATGATGAATGATAGGTGGTGGTCGGAGGGGCCGTTGGCGCAAATTGCAGCCACGCTTCTGTCAGTCTACCCCAGGGCAGCTGTGGCTATGAAAGTAGCTTACCACCACCAGGTGTGAATGAATGATGGGTTCCACATGTAAAGCGACTTTGGGTACTTAGAAAAGCGCTATATAAATCTCAGTTATTATTAATGATTCACACTATAAACAAGTTAGAGCAGGGCTCACCAACCTTTTACAACCCTTCATGGCCGACGAATACCGAGGGTTACCAGTTTGATACAAACTTCTAAAATAACACATTTGCTCAGTTTCCTTTTTATAATATTTGTTATTAATGATTAATGATATTCATTTATGTACACATAGTGACCACAATAACAAATTATTAAAAATTACTATCAATTTATCTTTAATAGGCTGGGAAACAGATATCACCATATAACACTATTTGTATTAATACCTGCAATTTTCAAATTATCAAATATTTATTTCCTTATCAACTGTGTACGCAATAACTGGTCCAGCTAATTGATTACTGCTAGGGATGATACTCCCGGTTGTTCGATAAGAAAAGAACCGAGTCCTCGGACTCGAATCCCTTTTTGAGAACCGGTACCCGTTATCGAGACCACTATAGTAAAGAAAAAGAGTTGGTTCTTTATTCGAATCCCTGGGAACGAATCCCGTTCCGACCAGAAATGCCCTTTGAGACATCACAAGAAATGACGTCACGTAGCTCAGTCATTAGGCGCAGATAGGGAGAGCAGGAAAAAAATGGACCGGAAAAAGCGCTCCAAAGTGTAATAAAGTTCAAAACAAAAGTCCAATGAATAACTTTCCTGAGAGATTTGAGCAGGATACAAACACATGACGAACACTTTTACGACCAACCGGAAACATAGCAACCAGGCTAGCAACGCACCTCCTTTACGGCAGCTGTCGTAACGTTGCAGCACATACATATATATACAACATATATGACATGATCTCCCTTTTTTAACTTTTGTTTTTCTTTCCTTGTCAACAAAACAAAATCACACTGTATATGTGTTGTCTGTCTAATTACAAATAATGCAGACAAGGCGTGTTGGCTGAGTTCTTGACGTTTACTTTCACAGTGTGCTCATAACCTCATTCTTAGCTGCCGGGTAGCGACATGCAACAACACTTTTCGGGGCTACCGCGCATGCTCGTCACTCCCGTTGCATGCTGGGTAGTGTCGTTGTTATATGCCCTAGCTCATAACATCACATCTTTCCCCCTATAAAGAAATAATGTTAACTTAATAAAGTGTACACATTTTTTTAGCTTGAACTTTTCATTTTTTAGCATTGTAACCACATTTGCAAACAACTTTGCTTTTAATAGAATTTTCTTTCAATAAAGAAATAAAGTGCAAAAATGTCAAAGCATCATAACAAACAGTTATGTCAAATAGCTGCAGAAGTGCACTTTTTGGAGAGCTGTATTATTTTCAGTTTTGTGCCAAAGGGACTGATTTTATTTAAAACTATATTATTATTTATACACCTATAGTGATCACAGAGACAGGTTGTTTTTGTGTTACTGTATATATTTGTTTTTCTGAAAAATCCCACTTAATATACTAACAACAGTCAATATTTTTTTTTTTTTTTTTTTTTTTTTTTTTAGGGGGTAACAGTCAATTTTTTTTTTTCTTGTATAATAAAAGTGAGCTTTTGTTAAACCAAATATTGTGTTTTTTTTTCCATATACAACAACCTATCTGGACTCGATAAGAGAATCGATAAGGAATCGGTTCGATAAGAGGATTCGATAATAGGCTCGAACTCGATAATTTCTTATCAATCATCATTTCTACTTACTGCTTGTTCGAGAAGTGTGCCTCTTTCAAAACATTGAATGCCAACTTTAGGCACGTGTGAAAGTATAGCGGTGTTTTTAATAACGTTACGACCTTTGGCGAGACCATCTAAAGTCGAACCTGTCAACAAGAAGGAGTTCATTCATAAATGTTTAATAGCGTCTTATAACTCGCTTTTGTATTATATTGACGTCATTGATATTGGTTTCACTGGTGGTACAGGGGTTAGCGTGTATTCCTCACAATACGAAGGTCCTGGATTCGATCCTCGGGCTTGGGGTCTTTCTGTGTGGAGTTTGCATGCTCTAGCCGTGACTGCGTGGGTTCCCTCTGGGTACTCTGGCTTCTCCAAAGACATGCACCTGGGGATAGGTTGATTGGCAACACTATATTGGCCTTCGTGTGTGAATGTGAGTGTGAATGTTGTGTTGGCCCTGCGGTGAGGTGGCGTCTTGTCCAAGGTGTACACCGCCTTCCGCCCAGTGCAGCTGAGATAGGCTCCAGCAGCCCCGCGATCCCGAGAGGGACAAGCGGTAGAAAATGGATGGATGGATGAAGACATTGATTGATACGTTGTCGGTATAATGCAGCTTTGTAGTCGGGTGATTATTTTGTTCACAAAGTTGGAGATATTTACCAAATGATTGCTTCTCTGTGGGAAATAAGACAGGAACTACACACTTTCTTTCAACAAATGAGTGTTTCATGGCTGTTATTTTTTCTTTCTAATATAGATGATTTACCTATTTGACCTCTCTATAATAATAACAATAAATATGATGGCCATATTTGAGCAAAAAACCATGTTCTACATGCAATTCAGGGGTAAAATGGCTGCTGTCACTAATATGATCTAGAACAGTGGTTCTTAACCTGGGTTCGATCGAACCCTAGGGGTTCGGTGAGTCGGCTTCAGGGGTTCGGCGGAAACAATGTTCCCTCTAATTTTCCATATATGTGAGCAAACGCAAAAACTCCTTGAGCATTCAGTGGAGCACATGTGAGCACACCTGTCCCAAACCTGACTAAATAACAAATTAAATGTTTTATTATTATAATCAAATGACAGCTGTCATTTCCATGAGATTATTTTATTATATAAGTGTTTTGGCCCACTTACAATGACAATAACAAAAAATATTATTTTTCATGAGCTGTGTACTAGTATTGTTTGTCTGGGTGGAAAACGAAGAAAAGGAACATACTTTGCTGTGAAAATAAATACATTATTTTATTTTATCATTTATTATTTAAAATGACATGAGAGTGGCACTTGCCAAGGTGAAGCCAAGTATATCTGAACTGGTCTCTCAAAGACAACAGCAGAAGTCCACTGATTTGCAGGTGTGTAATTTGTTGTGAGTTCATGCATTGTGTTGGTTTTGTGCTTTGAACAAGGGGATGTTCATGCACGGTTCATTTTGTGCACCAGTAAAAAACATATAACTTTGCCTTGAATTTAATTATTTTTTTTTTTTTCACTAAAGAAGGGTTCGGTGAATGCATATATGAAACTGGTGGGGTTCGGTACCTCCAACAAGGTTAAGAACCACTGATCTAGAATGTTCGCAACAAACTTCGCTTTATATGGGCTTAAAAATGTAAGAAATGTTTTTATTGTTTTGCATTGGCGGGAAAGTCCCCACTTGGCTTGTACAGAATGAGTCCTCTGTTGGCTGGTGCAGAATGACACAAGTCCACACTAATGTAGCACAGAGTGACATATTGTACACACTCCGAAATAAGTAAATAAACAAGAAATACACAAAATGGGCAAAAAAAATGATAAAATAATAATCCAAACTTTTATATATTTTTTCCCACACACACACACCATATGAATATAAATATGTGATGGTGTACATTCATGTCATTTATTTTAGTTTTTGTAGATGGGGACTGCTTCTTGTCTTTTATGGGAATGTTTCCCTCGAAACACCAAATGTTGATCTTTTTTTTCCAAATCCTGGTTACTGCCCTGTTGATTAGATCAAGTACCATTTTTATCAAATTCAATGAAAAGGTATAAAGCGTCATCACCCTCGGAAGATCCACTGCCCCATTCCTATACAGTCTGTATTCTTTTTTCTTTTTTCACAGATTGTGCGATGGGCCTCGGCATCAAATATGATTTGTCTTTTTTTCCCCCTCCTCATGAAGCCAGAATGGCGATAAAGGGGAATGGAATATTTAATGGGGTGGGCTACCATAATCAAACTGAAATCTCCATCGTTATCCTGTATCAGCTGGTCCCTTTTTAAAGGGGAACATTATCACAATTTCAGAAGGTTAAAACCATTAAAAATCAGTTCCCAGTGGCTTATTTTATTTTTCAAAGTTTTTTTCAAAATTTTACTCACCACGCAATATCCCTAAAAAAAGCTTCAAAGTGCCTGATTTTAACCATCGTTATATACACCCGTCCATTTTCTTGTGACGTCACACAGTGATGCCAATACAAACAAACATGGCGGTTAGAACAGCAAGGTATAGCGACATTAGCTCGGATTCAGACTCGGATTTCAGCGGCTTAAGCGATTCAACAGATTACGAATGTATTGAAACGGATGGTTGTAGTGTGGAGGCAGGTAGCGAAAACGAAATTGAAGAAGAAACTGAAGCTATTGAGCCATATCGGTTTGAACCGTATGCAAGCGAAACCGACGAAAACGACACGACAGTCAGCGACACGGGAGAAAGCGAGGACGAATTCGGCGACCGCCTTCTAACCAACGATTGGTATGTGTTTGTTTGGCATTAAAGGAAACTAACAACTATGAACTAGGTTTACAGCATATGAAATACATTTGACAACAATATGCACTTTGAGAGTGCAGACAGCCCAGTTTTCATCAATTACTATATTCTGTAGACATACCCTCATCCGCTCTCTTTTCCTGAAAGCTGATCTGTCCAGTCCAGTTGGAAATGCATCTGCTTTGAGTGTCGCAGGATATCCACACATTCTTGCCATCTCTGTCGTAGCATAGCTTTCGTCGGTAAAGTGTGCACAAACGTCCAATTTCCTGCCACTTTCGCAACTTTGGGCCACTGGTGCAACTTGAATCCGTCCCTGTTCGTGTTGTTACACCCTCCGACAACACACCGACGAGGCATGATGTCTCCAAGGTACGGAAAACAGTAAAAAAAAAACGGAAAATAACAGAGCTGATTTGACTCTGTGTTTGAGAAAATGGCGGTTTGCTTCCCGATGTGACGTCACGTTGTGACGTCATCGCTCCGAGAGCGAATAATAGAAAGTCGTTTAATTCGCCAAAATCCACCCATTTAGAGTTCGAAAATCGGTTAAAAAAATATATGGTCTTTTTTCTGCAACATCAAGGTATATATTGACGCTTACATAGTTCTGGTGATAATGTTCCCCTTTAAAAAGCACCGGGAGTTACTTCTATTTCACATGATCAATTTGTGGCCCTGCAGTGGCTTTAGGTTGTGGAACACATTAGTCAGCCTTTGCCAAATTCGCTCTCACTCTTTTTATACACACACAAACACACATAGAAATCAGGTGGTAATGGCAATTTTACAAGTAGAGGGGCTGGGCAGCAAAGTAAGTGTGATTTTAATTTTGGGTATGTTTGTGAGATAGAAAAAGGCGAGTAAATATTAATGCTTTAATAAATGTATGTTTAGGTTGCAGAAAATCCTTATGGTCAAAGATGATCAATGCTTTTTCAAACCATTTCTTGAAAAAATGTGCTGTTTTGTAAACTGTTGAAAAATCTGGCAGTGCTGAAATTGAAGAAGGATGAACACTTTCTTTCTAATAAAGATTTATTTTGTGTGAACTGTTGTTGTCATGGACATATTGGTGTGTGTGTGCGTGGGCATGTCTGTGTGTGAGTTTGCCTGTGCATGTGTGTGATCTTGTACATGGTAGCTTAGGGGGACATCTGTTTGCCTGGAGGAGAGGACAGAATCATGTTGTGTGTTTGGGCACTTGGGGGGCCACAAGGGAGCTCAGAGCCAGACACAAACACACAAGCCCAAATGGCAGCACTGCCAATTTCTTTCAAGAGTTCACATCGGAGCAGGTACTTGCAGGAAAGGGCAGGGGCCTAAAAATACAACACCACTTAATTTAAGTCCAATTAAAGAAGGAGTGAGGCTGGAGTTTGAACAGCATGTTTCAGCTCCACCTTGCTGGTTTCACAGATTTACACTGTACTGTAGTGGAGAGGGCACCCCGGCATCAAAAGATCTCAGCACACAAGCTATATGTACAACATAATTGATTCTCAAAAGAGAAATTAAAAAGAAAACATTTAAGTAACATTGATGTGGTATAGAAATGGACTACATCAGTGATTCTCAAACTGTGGCACTTGGGCTCTATCTAGTGGTACGCCAAATAATCACTTAAATATTCAGACACGATCTTACTGTTCAAATTGTAATATTACACTGGACAAAAACATTAAATATACTTGTTAAATAAAACCTCTGCCTTGTTCTTAATGAATATTTAGGCCTACCACGCTACTGTATTTTAATGTTGGTCATTGTGGTGGTACTTGGAGAGCCAAGTGTTTTCTGGGGTGGTACTTATGCAAAGTGGTGTTGTACTGTATTCTGTTTCATATTGTTGTTAGCTTGTTCTCTATCCATCTAAACCAGTGGTTCTTAACCTTGGTGGAGGTACCAAACCCCACCACTTTCTTACGCGCATTCCCGAACCCTTCTTCAGTGAAATATAGTTAATATTTTTTCAAATTCAAGACAAAGTTATATGTTTTTTTACTGGTGCACAAAATGAACCTTGCATTAACATCACCTTGTTCAAAGAACAAAACCAACACAGTGCATGAACTCACAACAAATTACACACCTGCAAATCAGATGGAAAATTAGAGGGAACATTGTTTGGGGGTATCCATTATACGCCGATAGGGAGACGTTTTTATTTACACGATGAGTCGGGTGTGTCTTGACCTCTGCGGCGCAGGCTCCACCGAACCCCTGAGGCCGACTCACCGAACCCCTAGGGTTCGATTGAACCCAGGTTAAGAACCACTGATCTAAACCAAACATTCAATCCAATTCACCTGATTACATAAGAATTTCCCCCCAAAAATCTTTAATAAGGTCCTGATAAGAAAATGTAAGTGCAATTCTGAAAGAGTGCGTGAGTAAAACACACCCAGCTTCTCACGTACGGACATGAGCTGGTGAGATCTGAAAATAAATATAAAACTCGATTTATGTAAGGTTCATGAATAGAAAAGTTTGTATATTGAAGCAAATTTCCCCATAAGAAACAATGCAAATATGAATAATGGGTTCGAGCCTTGAAAAAAGTCCATATTTTAGTAAAGGTTTGTACATTTTGAACACGATATAAAGCGATATACAGTAGTACTATAATCAAACAAATAACAGAGGAGTGATGGATTCATTTTCTGTTTGATACCAAAGTCAACACAACAACTAGCTGAACTGTCCTCATTTGCAGTGGCCGACAAACACGCACACACACTGTCACTAGCCCTGTGGTGCACTCACAGTTTGAAATCACAAAACATCTTAACTTTAACAACCAAGTCGCTACAATGATTTGAAATTAAAAATAGAGTCCACTCGGCCTCGTTGGTTAATCGTCTTTGCCTGCTTAGGGAGGAGGCAATGTCGACAATGCTGGATACTTCCTGATGTTTCAAACCACACATCACTTGTCCATTGCTTACTTTGGACTCATTGAGCAAACAAATCTATAAACATGTAAAAAGGCTAAAAATCACAAAATAGCATAGCAGGTAACAGCAGCACTGTGATGACTGAATGAGCACCGGAGATCCAGCAGGCAGACAATGGGTGGATGAAGCATTCGTACACTGGGACAAGGTTTGTATACCAAAGCATATTTTTTATTCGGCATGCTGTTTGTAAATCGAAAAGTTCGTACAATTGAGGTGTTTGTAAATTGAGGTTCCACTACATGTGCTAGAGCAGTGGTTCTTAACCTGGGTTCGATCGAACCCTAGGGGTTCGGTGAGTCGGCCTCAGGCAGAGCCTCTGCTTTGGAGGTCAAGACACACCCAACTCATCGTGAAAATAAAAACTTCTCCCTATCGGCATATTATGGATACCCCCAAACAATGTTCCCTCTAATTTTCCATCTGATTTGCAGCTGTGTAATTAGTTGTGAGTTCATGCACTGTGTTGGTTTTGTTCTTTGAACAAGGTGATGTTCATGCACGGTTCATTTTGTGCACCAGTAAAAAAACATATAACTTTGTCTTGAATTTGTAAAAAAACAACATTTTATTTTTCACTAAAGAAGGGTTCGGTGAATGCGCGTATGAAACCGGTGGGGTTCGGTACCTCCAACAAGATTAAGAACCACTGTGCTAGAGTAAATAGTGGTAAAATAATAACAATAATAAAGGCCTAAATATTGAAGTAATTAGTAGAAGTGGGAACTGGTCGATTTAGAAAAGACTGACTGAAAATTAGTTGCATTGTGTACACATGGCATTAATATACGGTACATATACTGTATAACTTCTATTCGCATATAACGTGAAGGTAAATGTACCAAAGGTAATGTGTGATACCACCAGTGATGAGACAAAGGTTTCACCTTTTTTAAATGACTCTTTTAAGTGAACAATGGCAATCAATTGCCAATTGAGGGTTGTTCGTATGCCTACAGTACATGTCAGTGTTACTACTGTACCAAGGAGGAAATATTAGCTCCTAAAAAAAAAAGTACCGGATTGTTTAGCAGATAGGGTAGCACGGTTTAGCGTTTATATTTTTATCATGCACACCTTTATATTGTAGTTGTATTTTGTGAGGAACTCGCATGGCTACGGTAGATGTGACCCCAAAATGCATGAGACAGGAGGACGATGTGCGTAAGTCTTGTATTGTACTCAAAATAGGAAGAGCAGTCATGCATGCCGCAAAAGGTCCTCAACATAATTAATCCTTGAGTGCTGACGAACAGGTGAGGCAGGCATAAATAGCAGCCTGATTGGCAATTGCAACCAGGTGTGCCAGGCTGCCAGTCAGGGACAGGTGAAGGAAACAAGCGTTTAGGGAGACATGCAGGAAGTGGTACAAAAATAAGAGCGCTGACAGGAAATAAACACCAACTACGGAAACATAACCAGACATGAAGTGACAGATCGTCACAGTATTTATTTGTATTATAAACATAAACATTTGATTCTCATTTGTATGTTTGTTTGTGTATTGTTACAATGTTGGTGGAAAACTTCCATTTGCTTAGACTGTACATGTAGTGTGCATACTTTTAAGATAAAGTAAAATAGTGATAGCAAAAAAAAATTGTGATCTCATTGTCAAAGCATGTGGATCCCACCTAATGGATTTGAATACAATTAAATCACAAGCCAAAATAAATTATAATATTTAAGAATTAATATCACCAGTAGAAGTATTGGTTAGATATTTAGCTCTAAATAAATCTTATCTTGACAAGATGGCGGCGCCCTGATGGCAGCGGCTTGCAGACGCTCTTGGAAGTGTAGAGCGATTTGGCAAAAATACCTGTCAATTCTGTCTATTTCATGGCTGGCTCACAGCGTGGACACTTCGTGATCAGATACGACCGACAGACGATTCTGGATGTGGATAGATCGGGCCGTTATAGGCTGAAAGATGCGGGTACTTTCGACCTCCTCGCTAGCATGGGGATTCTTCGCTGGCTACATCCAGCGGCCTCGAAAGCAGCGGAGTTAAGTGCCAGCGAGGACCGTCAACGGAAGACACGTAAGCGGTGTGAGCGGAAGCAGAAGCGGGGATGCCGAGCGGGGCTAACAACAAAGCGAAAGGCTAATCCTCAAAGAAGCGCTAGTCCGGGTGAGAAGTTAGTTAAAATAGAACTAGCCAGCGCCAGGCTGGATAATACCTGCACACATAGCAACTATTTTAGAACAATACACAACTCAAAAAATGTTTTTTCTGTGTCAGAAGTCGACATGCACTCTACTGAGGTGGCAAGTTATGATGCGTTCGGTTTATCACAACATCAAGCAAACAATCGGAAAATTCCCGTCATATCAATTCCTAAATATGGTCGAAATTATTTAAATTGCACTACACATAATAAACACAACATTATTAATATTGCTACTACGGATAATTTCAACAAAAACTCCTCAAAACAGCCCACTACCTATAATATGGGCTTCTTAAACATAAGATCATTATCTTCCAAAACGTTATTAGTTAATGAGGTCATTAGAGACAATAATCTTGACATTATTGGTCTCGCCGAGACCTGTCTCAAACCAGACGATTTCTTTGCGCTGGATGAGGCGTCTCCTCCTGGCTATGCGGGAGCGCATATTGCCCGTTCCATTAAAAGGGGTGGGGGAGTTGCACTCATCCACAATAAAAACTTTAATCTTACCCCGAACCTAAATAATAAATATAACTCGTTTGAGATGCTTACTATGAGGTTTGTCACACCGCTGCCTCTCCACCTGGCTGTTATCTACCGCCCCCCAGGACCCAATTCGGACTTCATCAGTGAATTTTCAGAGTTCGTTGCTGATTTAGTGACGCACGCCGACAATATAATCATAATGGGGGACTTTAATATCCATATGAATACCCCATCGGACCCTCAGTGCATGGCGCTCCAGACTATAATTGATAGCTGTGGTCTTACACAAATAATAAATGAACCTACGCATCGCAACGGAAATACGATAGATCTAGTGCTGGTCAGGGGTGTCACCACCTCCAAAGTTACGATACTCCCGTATACTAAAGTAATGTCCGATCATTACCTTATAAAATTCGAAGTTCTGACTCATTGTCAACAAACTAATAATAATAACTACTATAGCAGCCGCAACATTAATGCTGCCACAACGATGACTCTTGCTGGCCTACTGCCTTCGGTAATGGCACCATTCCCAAATTATGTCGGCTCTATTGATAATCTCACTAACAACTTTAACGACGCCCTGCGCGACACCATTGATAGTATAGCACCGCTAAAGCTTAAAAGAGCCCCTAAAAAGCGCACCCCATGGTTTACAGAAGAAACTAGAGCCCATAAATTATCATGTAGAAAGCTGGAACGCAAATGGCGCGCTACTAAACTTGAGGTTTTCCATCAAGCATGGAGTGATACACATGCTTACCCTAGCTAAAGCTAAATATTACTCAAATCTCATCCACCTCAACAAAAATGATCCGAAATTTTTGTTTAGTACAGTAGCATCGCTAACCCAACAAGGGACTCCTCCCAGTAGCTCCACCCACTCAGCAGATGATTTTATGAATTTCTTTAATAAGAAAATTGAACTCATTAGAAAGGAGATTAAAGACAATGCATCGCAGCTACAACTGGGTTCTATTAACACAGATACGACTGTATCTACGAAGGATACCGCCCTCCAAAATAGTTTCTCTCTCTTTGATGAAATAACATTAGAGGAATTGTTAAGATGTGTCAATGGGACAAAACAAACAACATGTTTACTTGACCCATTTCCTGGGAAACTTATTAAGGAGCTTTTTGTATTATTAGGTCCATCAGTGCTAAATATTATAAACTTATCACTTTCCTCTGGCACTGTTCCACTAGCATTCAAAAAAGCGGTTATTCATCCTTTGCTCAAAAGACCTAACCTCGATCCTGACCTCATGGTAAACTACCGGCCGGTGTCCCACCTTCCGTTTATCTCGAAAATCCTCGAAAAAATTGTCGCACAGCAGCTAAATGAACACTTAATGTCTAACAATCTCTGTGAACCTTTTCAATCCGGTTTCAGGGCAAATCACTCTACGGAGACAGCCCTCGCAAAAATGACTAATGATCTACTGCTAACGATGGATTCTGATGCGTTATCTATGTTGCTGCTTCTTGATCTTAGCGCTGCTTTCGATATCGTCGATCATAATATTTTATTAGAGCGTATCAAAACACGTATTGGTATGTCAGACTTAGCCTTGTCGTGGTTTAACTCTTATCTTACTGACAGGATGCAGTGCGTCTCCCATAACAATGTGACCTCGGACTATGTTAAGGTAACGTGCGGAGTCCCCCAAGGTTCGGTTCTTGGCCCTGCACTCTTTAGTATTTACATGCTGCCGCTAGGCGACATCATACGCAAATACGGTGTTAGCTTTCATTGCTATGCTGATGACACCCAACTCTACATGCCCCTAAAGCTGACCAACACGCCGGATTGTAGTCAGCTGGAGGCGTGTCTTAATGAAATTAAACAATGGATGTCGGCTAACTTCTTGCAACTCAACACTAAGAAAACGGAAATGCTGATTATCGGTCCTGCTAAACACCGACATTTATTTTATAATACCACCTTAACATTTGACAACCAAACAATTACACAAAGCGACTCAGTAAAGAATCTGGGTATTATCTTCGACCCAACTCTCTCCTTTGAGTCAGACATTAAGAGTGTTACTAAAACGGCCTTCTTTCATCTCCATAATATCGCTAAAATTCGTTCCATTTTGTCCACTAGTGACGCTGAGATCATTATTCATGCGTTCGTTACGTCTCGTCTCGATTACTGTAACGTATTATTTTCGGGTCTCCCTATGTCTAGCATTAAAAGATTACAGTTGGTACAAAATGCGGCTGCTAGACTTTTGACAAGAACAAGAAAGTTTGATCATATTACGCCTATACTGGCTCACCTGCACTGGCTTCCTGTGCACTTAAGATGCGACTTTAAGGTTTTACTACTTACGTATAAAATACTACATGGTCTAGCTCCAGCCTATCTTACCGATTGTATTGTACCATATGTCCCGGCAAGAAATCTGCGTTCAAAGAACTCCGGCTTATTAGTGATTCCCAGAGCCCAAAAAAAGTCTGCGGGCTATAGAGCGTTTTCTATTCGGGCTCCAGCACTATGGAATGCCCTCCCGGTAACAGTTAGAGATGCTACCTCAGTAGAAACATTTAAGTCCCATCTCAAAACTCATTTGTATACTCTAGCCTTTGAATAGCCCCCCTTTTTTAGACCAGTTGATCTGCCGTTTCTTTTCTTTTCTCCTCTGCTCCCCCCTATCCCTTGTGGAGGGGAAGACACACAGATCCGGTGGCCATGGATGGGGTGCTGGCTGTCCGGGGTCGGGACCCGGGGTGGACCGCTCGCCTGTATATTGGTTGGGAACATCTCTGCGCTGCTGACCCGTCTCCGCTCGGGATGGTTTCCTGCTGACCCCACTGTGGACTGGACTCTTACTGTTATGCTGGATCCACTATGGACTGGACTCTCACAATATTATGTTAGACCCACTCGACATCCATTGCATTCGGTCTCCCTAGAGGGGGGGGGGTTACCCACATATGCGGTCCTCTCCAAGGTTTCTCATAGTCATTCACATCGACGTCCCACTGGGGTGAGTTTTTCCTTGCCCTTATGTGGGCTATACCGAGGATGTCGTTGTGGCTTGTGCAGCCCTTTGAGACACTTGTGATTTAGGGCTATATAAATAAACATTGATTGATTGATTGATCTTATAACTGCTTAACATTTCCTTATATTAAGAGCTTCACTGAAAATTCAGTTATGTTTGCATAATGATAATAAAGAATCCTGAAATCTTGAATCTACAAATGATTGCTACCTCCATGTTTGAGTTGTATAACAAAATATAGCAATTTGTCAGTCTTTTGGACAGGTGTTTTACAGGAACAGCTCCTCAAGATCCAGCTCTCTTGAAGGAGCCATTAATCCCAAATCGAGATAACACATGCAAGAGGCAGGGGCAGACCCGACTGCAGAAAAACATTTAAAGGGACCGGCCCTATTATGCAAAACAAACTTTTCAAACCTTGTGGTATCTGCTTATGTGTATTTGGGATCTGCATAAGTCCTAAACATTTGAAATTAATCCGTTGACGCATTGCAGCGATATTAATAAAATACTCTTGCCTTCCTTCAAACTTCTGCCAAACTAGCCATTTCATTCAAATCAATCAATCAATCAATCAATCAATCAATCAACGTTTATTTATATAGCCCTTAACCACAAGTGTCTCAAAGGGCTGCACAAGCCACAATGACATCCCACATCAGGGCAAGAAAAAACTCAACCCAATGGGAACAACAAGAAACCTTGAAACCCCCAACTGTGATGTTTTTCCCGAGTAAGCGGATTATCCATATACGGTAGACATGTACCCAAATATCTTAGCGCGAGTCCGCCATTTTTAATTTATGCACGAGCATCTGTAGTCCAAAACATGTCCTTGGTGAAACTCAATGAAGGAAAATGCTCTGTTGTTTGGTTGCTTTAACTAGTGCAAGTCACTACACAAACTTTCAGCCTTATCTGAAGTAAGAAATGCCTTACTTTTAACTTTTATGATTCGTGGCAATGTGCCTTCAACTGTGAAGAAATCACTCCGAGTTTGTGAAAAGCAAAGCACTTGGAAGAGTCCTCCTTCACAACGCTGTGCCAGTATGAAGATTGATTTTTTAATAAACTACTTCAAATAGCTGGCTCGGTGACAACTATGTATGGCAATGGAGGAGACTATTAAATAGTAAGCAATAACAGTAGGTTAGAAATGTGTGAATGATAGGTTAGCAATGTAAGCTTGATATGTTGTGTAGCGAGCTTAGCCTTTTAATGTAAGATAACAGTGTCACCTTCCTGCAGCAAAATGAAGAATAATTTTCCTAAAAACTACAGTGGTATATTTCTGATCGGGTCACTCTCCCAGAACAGAGTGACTGTGTGATGAACCAAGAAGACGCCAATGAGGAATCGTTGAACAAAAAGCTTTATTTGTTTCAGCGAGCCTCAGACTGGAACTGCAGCTTCCAGGAGGAAGCGTGTGGGCCTGATTACTCCCCCGATGTCCTCTCGGACCACTGTCCTTAAATACCTTTTGCACAAAGACCCTTACTCTTTGTAATTCTAGCCTTGAGGCCGGCCAGTCTGGCCATAGCCCAGTTTGTTGTTTGGCCAGTCAATCTATTTCCTAGCCGTATCCCTATGCTCAGTTTGAGTCAGGTGACCTCTGACACCTGATCCCTACTCCTGCCTGTGGGGTATCCTACCAGATGTCACTAATGTTTTCATGATCACTCCTAAAATCCAAGCCTGCATTCCTCTAGGATTCCAATTGTTCTGGGGGCAACAGCCACCACTCTCTGGATGAGCTATTATGGACATCTATCTGCACCTGAAGCTATTTAAGGGCATATTTCCTTTATAGAATAATCCCCTAAAAGATTCTGTGACCAAATACAAATGCATGCTAGTTAACAATCGTAGAGGAACAATGTACATAACACAATTCACCTCACTACTTTTAATTGGATCAGTAACCCAGTCTGTATTTGGCAATGGACCAGTTAGTAATAAAATCAATTGTTATATTAGCGAAGCAGCTTGTTGCGTAGCTCATAGCCTTTAGCCTCTTTTGTTTACAACTCAAAGCAGCTGTGCAGCGAAGTTATTTGCATGATATAGAATAGGAAACCATTTTGTTTAGGATCTAGCCTTATAAAGTGACAGACTCGGTAAACGTTTAACCTTAGCCAGCGTGTAGTACGAGACCTGTTCTGCAGCAAAGCTTAGTTCCATTTTGCCGTCCTTACACATCTTTGCGTCCTTGAGCCGACAACAAAATAAGATGACCCGCTGATCTCGCTTTATCATTTGGGATTTGTGTTGTGGTGAGATTCTGTTTATAACATATAGTTTGTGGCGGTCACCAATGTCAATAGTGCAGCATAAATGCGGCGCGGGGACGAAGGCTCAATCAGCATGAAGGTGCATGGTGAAGGTGCCTCTCAGAAAGAACCATTTTAAAAATGGAGCAAAAAGTAGCTTCAAAATAGGTTTGTGAAACAAAATCCATGCAAATTTTGGATCCAAAAAACACCATTATGTGTTATGTAGACCACAAGGAAGTGTTTTAGATGTCAACAAAAAGTCATAGTGTGACCCCTTTAAGGGGCGGTATAAAAAATTTTCAGGGGGGCAAATTTTTTACCTATAATTTATTTGCTTTAGGTTGAACAATGGCTCTGTGACCACCCCTACAGTGCAGATAAATAATGTCCCCCTTACTAAAAAGGGACAGTTCATCCCCAAATCCCAAAAAACAAACAAACAAAATAGCACCATACAACTTCACTTCTACTGGAAACAGAAGCGCTGATGTCAACCTGAACACTGAAGTAAACATTCAAACAGTATGAATGAAGTAAACATTCAAACAGTATGAATGTTTACTCAAGTGTTACTGTTGACTTCAGAGTTTACGTTTCGAGTGCAAGTGAATGGCACTGCTTACTCCTCACTTCCGTTCGCGTCGTCACTTCATGTTCACATATTTTTTGGGAAAAAATGACGGATGTCCATCCCAAACACCACAGCTAACTCTCTGAGCAACTGTGACCACGAACATCAAGTACTAACAGTGTACCCTCCCATGAGTATGACTCAGTGACCCGCCTTCACAACCTGTAATTGGTCAGTACGTTACCTTCGTTGGTTGGTTGGATTGCTTGAATTGTATGTCGACAAACCGCGATAAGAATACTCGCGCGTGGGCCACTTCTATGTAAAAAAACAAAACAAATAAAATCAACAGCTTCAAGACCAAGCTGCCGGTACTGGGCAGGGCAATTTAGTGGTAGATGTGTCAGCTTGTTTGCTAATACTTGCTGTTCTTTTTAAAAAAAAAGAAAAGGTTATGTGAGAGAAAAAAAAGGACCACAGCACTGTTCATCTGTCCAGGGCATGATTTGCTGTCAGTATCGGACCACAATCCCATAGCTGTGTGCCAAGTCTTCTTCCTCCCTGAAACACTGTCTCGACAAACCACGCCATTCTGAGCCCAGTGGGTGAGGTCAGGGTGCTAAGATTAAGGTTGGGTTCGCCCTAGAGAGCTATGTTTTAGGCTGTTATTTATCACATTTCAAACCTGGGTTAGGAGGTGGGGAGGAGCAGGGGTCATGGCTGCAGGAAATTGGTAGGGAGGGCACGGCTGCAACACTTCCACAGACATTTCAACAAGGCTCGCTCCCGCAATGAACGACCTCCTTGGTGAAACTCTCAGGCAGGAAATGCAAAGATCGACCAACATTTAGCATCCTTCCGCCCAGCAAGAAGTAAGAAAAGCTTTTCCAAAGTTCCAGCAGCCAACTCACTAACAGAGCAGACATCGCCCCAAACCACTTGTGAGATGTCATTTTTTTCCCCTCACACTACTTCGCTCCACACAGCTGAGGCTGCAGCTTAGAAAGGTGAGGCGGTTGATCCTGGAGAGGGCAGCTTCTACCTCCAGCATGCACAGACTCCAGTGTGGCCAGGATGAAAGGCAGTTGGAGGGGAGCCGACTGTAAGAGGCTGTGAATGTGTATTGATGTTGGAAATAATGAACTGACTCCTTATTGATCCACAGAGGAGAAAAATGTAGAAATACAACTGGTAAATATTTCTGTCTTAAATACCTGCTAAATAGTGACCATTTATTTATTTTCCCTTCGTTTATACTGGTTGTCCCTTTTTATATAAACTGGGACAACAATCCTAAATTGATGTTTTCTATAGGGCAGTTCACATTTTAAAAATGATTTCTGGGTCAATAGTTACTCTTTTTTTACTTACGACATTGGAGCAATACATATATGGAGATAAGTTTGTGTATTTTGTATGCAATTAAACAAAAAGATGTGCAAATAAAAGGGTTTGTAAACATAAATAACTGATATGATATTTAAATAAAGATTGAATGTGACCCTGTCACATTCACTCGTCTTATCAGGCGATTCACACACACGTTTAGTTCCATTCTCAATCTCCCACTTCACATCCTCACATCCATCATCTTTTCGTACCTCATTCTCTAAATCGCTTTTAATTTCTCTTTGAGGTCTCTCAGTACATCTGAGTTTTGTGGCACCAGTTGCTTTGTTCTGCTGCTGTTCGCCAAACTTTTAGGCTGTAATTACTGGACTGTGCTACCTGGAATGGGCTTAACCTGTGTGGTTGGTTCCAGTTATGGCGGTGTTGTTTCCTCGAGACCCAGCCTCCTCTAGAGACAGGAGGTGGCACTTGTTCTTTCAGGCTCCTGAAAGGTTGACGTTAGCAACCTGATATATTCAGAAATATTTTCCTGCTGTGATTTCTGGGTTGCTAAATCAGAAGTCGGGGGTTGTTGGGAATATATACACATACAGTATATACATATAGTATAAATGTAAAGTTAATGTACCAATGATTGTCACACACACACGAGGTGTGGTGAAATTAACCTCTGCATTTGACCCATCCCCTTGTTCACCCCCTGGGAGGTGAGGGGAGCAGTGAGCAGCAGCGGTGGCCATGCCTGGGTATAATTTTTGGTGATTCAACCCCCAATTCCAACCTTGATGCTGAGTGCCAAGCAGGGAGGTAATCGGCCCCATTTTTATAGTCTTTGGTATTACTCGGCCAGGGTTTGAACTCATGACCTACCGATATCAGGGCGGACACTCTAACCACAAGGCCACTGAGCAGTATACACACAGACACGTGTATATATACATATGTATACACACCAATGACGTGCAGTCAGGGGAGGCAGGGGAGGCGGGGCTTCACGTGCCATCATGGAAAGAAAAAAAATGTAAAAAGAAAAACAAATAATTCAATTGTTATATGTATCCAGTGATTATACTATAGAGTTATTTTCCATTTAACTTCACCAGTTTTAGATTATTTTTTATTCAAAATCGCTGAATTTTCACATTTGCCGTTCAAATACTGAGAAGAGACTTGCGGTGAGTCACCAGCCAGTTGAGGCACGTTACTGAGTGAGCCTCACCATGGATTGCGCAATGACTCGTCTAACTGCTGGCCTGCTGTGCAGTGAGACCGTATTGCTATATGAATTATATTATACATTTCCATAGTTTAGTTAGCTGAGGTATATAATGTACAGTGTATTTTGTCAACAACTGTATGTGTGTAACATATTTATTGTGCTGAGCAATCATAAAACGGCTGCGAAGACGCACTGTGTGAGGCTCGCAGTAATCCCACCTCCTGGTGGTAGAGGGCGGTAGTGATCCC
The DNA here is from genome assembly GCF_033978685.3 of Nerophis lumbriciformis. NCBI lineage: Eukaryota > Metazoa > Chordata > Actinopteri > Syngnathiformes > Syngnathidae > Nerophis > Nerophis lumbriciformis. Next base: position 46,354,219 of record NC_084549.2, on the reverse strand, counting down.
AGGGAGCATTTCTGCGACTACTCGGCTGCAGAAGAAGTGACAACAAGCAGCAACAGTTAGCAGCGATTGTTTATTTTTCCCTCTTGCCTGGACTATTAACATGGAGGATTACATATCTAAAATAAAACAGTTTTCTAAACTGGACTTTCAATCGAAGCAAAAGGTAATACTTAAAGGAAGATCTCCATCGAGACAGAGAGACTTTTAAAACTGAAGAAAGATAAGGAAGACTTCTATAAACAAGTTATCGATGCTTTTGTTCAGTAGGAGCGGCGCATGGACTTCATTTATAAGTAAAGGTAAGACCATAATAACATTTTTTTTTATTAAATGTACTTTTTTGTGTGCTACAGTTTGTATGTGTAAAGTTAAAGTTAAGTTAAAGTACCAATGATTGTCACACACACTGTGTGGTGAAATTTGTCCTCTGCATTTGACCCATTCCCTTGCTCACCCCCTGGGAGGTGAGGGGAGCAGTGGGCAGCAGCCGCGCCGCACCCGGGAATCATTTTTGGTGATTTAACCCCCAATTCCAACCCTTGATGCTGAGTGCCAAGCAGGGAAGAATGCTGGTATGAGCTTTTAAACATAACCCGTTAACTGCTGCCAATCAAATGGTGAATAAGATACTCTTTAGGGTTCATATGTTTGTAAATCTGACTGTGATGAAGTCAGTGCCTCACCAGCCATGAACCTCACCGCACGTCACTGATACACACATATATTCACATATATACGGTGTGTACACACACACACACACACACACACACACACACACACACACACACACACACACACACACACACATGCACACGCACGCACACACGCACACACATTTATTTACAAACCCCAAAACTAGTGAAGTTGGCACACTGTGTAAATAATAAATAAAAACAGAATACAATGATTTGCAAATCCTTTTCAACTTACCGGTATATTAAATTGAATAGACTGCAAAGACAAGATACTTAACGTTTAAAATGTAAAACTTTGTTATTTTTTGCAAATATTAGCTCATTTGGAATTTGATACCTGCAACATGTTTCAAAAAAAGCCCGAGCTCATCTAAGATGGACTGATGCAAAGTGTAAAAGTGTTCTGTGGTCCACATTTGAAATTGTTTTTGGAAACTGTGGATGTTGTGTCCTCCGGAACTAAGAGGAAAAGAACCATCGGATTGTTATAGGCGCAAAGTTGAAAAGCCAGCATCTGTGATGGTATGGGCATGTATTTGTGCCCAAGGCATGCATAACTGACACATCTGAGAAGGCACCATTAATGCTGAAAGGTACATACAGGTTTTGGAGCAACATATGTTGCCATCCAAGCAACGTTATCATGGACGCCCCTGCTTATGTCAGCAAGACAATGCCAAGCCATGTGTTACAACAGTGTGGCGTCATAGTAAAAGAGTGCAGGTACTAGACTGGCCTGCCTGTAGTCCAGACCTGTCTCCCATTGAAAATGTGTGGTGCATTATGAAGCGTAAAATACGACAATCGAGACCCCGGACTGTTGAACAACTTAAACTGTACATCAAGCAAGAATGGGAAAGAATACCACCTGAAAAGCTTCAAAAATTGGTCTTCTCGGTTTCCAAACGTTAACTGAGTGTTGTTAAAAGGAAAGGCCATGTAACACAGTGGTAAAAATTTCCCTGTGCCAACTTTTTAGTAATGTGTTGCTGCCAACAAATTCTAAGTTAATGATTATTTGTAAACAAAAAAAAAAAAGTTATTCTCAGTTCGAACATTAAATATCTTGTCTTTGCAGTTTATTCAATTGAATATAATGATTTGCAAATCATTGTATTCTGTTTTTATTTATGAATTACACAACGTGCCAACTTCACTGATTTTGGGTTTTGTATATAGATATATATATATATATATATAAATAAATGTATATGTATATTTACACACACACAGTGTCAATACGTGGACCTTGGGGTTTGTTTTCCCGGAATGCAAAGGAAAGTTGGCGCGGGCAAGGCGTGAATGTAAGTACATCTTTTATTTTAAACACTAACAGATTACAAAAAAGGAAGCAAACAAAAGGCGCTCACAATGGCGGAGAACAAACTAGACTAATGAAACAAAACTTGCACAAAGGCAGAATCTATGAACAATAAACAAAAACTTACTTGGCATGGAACTATGGAAGCATAAAGACAAACAGAGGTAGCAGGGGTTTCAGAAGTAGCATGGTATGAAAGGATAATGTCACCAGGACGAACAACAGAAACAGACAGGCTTAAATAGCAGTGACATGATCAGTGAACACAGGTGCGTGACTCAAAACGTGAAACAGGTGCGTGACATGACAGGTGAAAACTAATGGGTTGCTATGGTGACAAAACAAGCAAAAGTGCACAAAGAGTTTGCATGTTCTCCCTGTGACTGCGTGGATTCCCTCCGGGTACTCCGGCTTCCTCCCACCTCCAAAGACATGCACCTGGGGATAGGTTGATTGGCAACACTAAATTGGCCCTAGTGTGTAAATGTGAGTGTCAATGTTAAAGTTAAAGTACCACTGATAGTCACACACACACTAGGTGTGGTGAAATTATCCTCTGCATTTGATCCATCCCCTTGTTCCACCCCCTGAAAGGTGAGGGGGGCAGTGAGCAGCAGCGGTGGCCGCGCTCGGGAATCATTTTTGTGATTTAACCCCCTATTCCAACTCTTTGTCTGTCTACCTGTGTTGGCCCTGCGATGAGGTGGCGACTTGTTCAGGGTATGCCTCACCTACCACCCGAATCCAGCTGAGATAGGCTCTTGCACCTCCCGCAACACCGAAAGGGACAAGCGGTAAAAAATGGATGGATGAATATGCGGAATTAATTCAAAGTGCTGTTCCTTAACCACAAAAAGTAAGTAAAAAAATGTAGTATTTAGATGTGGATTTTTACAGAGATTATATCATGATCTGTTTAAACGCAGGGCATTTATTGAGATAGTGATAAGATAAATAAATACAAAATCATCATTTATAGGGTACTTTCTATTGAGAAGTAGCTGTCCCTATTCTTGACCCCTAAATCTCTATTTATGAAAATACCACTTAAAACATTTGTTTCAATTATGTAATTTAAAATATATTTATGATTAACTTTAAACATAGGTTGAAAGACAGATTTTTAGAGTTTTAGAGGTGTGGCCAATTCTAGATTTAAGCCACGCCCCCGTATTTTTGACTAGGAAGTGACATTGCATTGCATTACTGCATGGTAAGTCACTTAATCCTATAGTTTTTAAATAAATGTGTTCCAAAGTCTGAAAATCAGTGTGTGTCTTTAAAAATGGTGACTATACCGAACACATTATCTTTAATTATGTAAACTTTTTTTAGCTTTTATGCAACATATTATGATTTTTTGAGTGTATAACTCTTCAAATATGTTTTTGCTAGCATTATTTAGTTATGCGCAAAGTTAGCTGGAATTGTCACACCCGAAACATATGATAATGTTTCGGTGGGGACATGATCATCTCAGTAGTGACAAAATGAAATGGAAAGTAGTTTAAAAGTATCATTTTGAAATATTTGTGTTCTTAAAGTCTTAATATAAGTGATTGTCCTTAAAAATCATCATTTTAATAATCTATTTCAAGCAAATAAGCTTGTTTTTAATGTGCTGCTAGTTTCTATCTGTAATTGCAGAGTTCAGGGAGAAAGAATCAAGACACCAACATGCTTAAACCAAAATAAAAAAGTGACAAAGGAAGGTTGAGAGAATATGGAGAAAGACTGAAGGCTAATCCAGTTAAACACCAAGAATATTTGAAGAAGGAACGCGAAAGAATGAAAAAAAGAACGGAAGGAGGAGAGTTGAGAATCATCAACGATTTATCGGCGAGGGAGCAAAGGAAAGCTAACCCTAGACTTGGAGGGGAAAGACTACGTTTACACTGCTGGCCAAAGTGGCCCAAATCGGATTTTTTCCAGCTGACTGTTCAGATTATAAATAAAATGTGATCTTTGTCAGACTGCAGTGTAAACACGCACAGGAACCAATGTGGCCTCGATGTCACTTACATGCCAGTTCAAATAAGTGAAAACAAAGAAAGTTGACTGGACTCTGTAAATGAACAAGGTTCAACATTGTATTGACCACAAAACATACATGTTCGTAATATTTCCAACATCAAGCCTGTTATGACTTAATGTTAAGCAATAAGGTTAAGACAATATGACACAGCCTTGCAAACAAATCAGTGGTCACTACCAAAACATGAGCAGTCACTACCAAAACACTGGGTGTTTACAAAAAAAGAAAATATATTGAGTTATCAACTGAAATATTATCATATCGATAGATTAATTGTATGTTACATTTTATAAATCATTAACACTGAAATAAATCTGATCAGTGTTGTGCATTTTAGAAAGAAATATTGCGTATCTAAGGGAGAGCCCCGCCACCCGGCGGAGGAAACTCATTTCGGCCGCTTGTACCCGTGATCTTGTCCTTTCGGTCATAACCCAAAGCTCATGACCATAGGTGAGGATGGGAACGTAGATCGACCGGTAAATTGAGAGCTTTGCCTTCCGGCTCAGCTCCTTCTTCACCACAACGGATCGATACAGCGTCCGCATTACTGAAGACGCCGCACCGATCCGCCTGTCGATCTCACGATCCACTCTTCCCTCACTCGTGAACAAGACTCCGAGGTACTTGAACTCCTCCACTTGGGGCAAGATCTCCTCCCCAGCCCGGAGATGACACTCCACCCTTTTCCGGGCGAGAACCATGGACTCGGACTTGGAGGTGCTGATTCTCATCCCAGTCGCTTCACACTCAGCTGCGAACCGATCCAGTGAGAGCTGAAGATCCTGGCTAGATGAAGCCATCAGGACCACATCATCTGCAAAAAGCAGAGACCTAATCCTGCAGCCACCAAACCGAATCCCCTCAACGCCTTGACTGCGCCTAGAAATTCTGTCCATAAAAGTTATGAACAGAATCGGTGACAAAGGGCAGCCTTGGCGGAGTCCAACCCTCACCGGAAACGTGTCCGACTTACTGCCGGCAATGCGAACCAAGCTCTGACACTGATCATACAGGGAGCGGACCGCCACAATCAGACAGTCCGAAACCCCATATTCTCTGAGCACTCCCCACAGGACTTCCCGAGGGACACGGTCGAATGCCTTCTCCAAGTCCACAAAGCACATGTAGACTGGTTGGGCAAACTCCCATGAACCCTCAAGGACCCTGCCGAGAGTATAGAGCTGGTCCACAGTTCCACGACCAGGACGAAAACCACACTGTTCCTCCTGAATCCGAGGTTCGACTATCCGGCGTAGCCTCCTCTCCAGTACACCTGAATAGACCTTACCGGGAAGGCTGAGGAGTGTGATCCCACGATAGTTAGAACACACCCTCCGGTTCCCCTTTTTAAAGAGAGGAACCACCACCCCGGTCTGCCAATCCAAAGGTACTGCCCCCGATGTCCACGCGATGCTGCAGAGTCTTGTCAACCAAGACAGCCCCACAGCATCCAGAGCCTTAAGGAACTCCGGGCGGAACTCATCCACCCCCGGGGCCTTGCCACCGAGGAGCTTTTTAACTACCTCAGCAACCTCAGCCCCAGAAATAGGAGAGCCCACCACCCTTAGAGATAGGGCGAGAAGCTCTGTCATCCGGGGAGAGCTCAAAGTAAAGCCGCTGCTCCTCCACATCGAGAGGAGCCAGATGAGGTGGTTCGGGCATCTAGTCAGGATGCCACCCGAGCGCCTCCCTAGGGAGTTGTTTAGGTCACGTCCGACCGGTAGGAGGCCACGAGGAAGACCCAGGACACGTTGGGAAGACTATGTCTCCCGGCTGGCCTGGGAACGCCTCGGTATCCCCCGGGAGGAGCTGGACGAAGTGGCTGGGGAGAGGGAAGTCTGGGCTTCCCTGCTTAGGCTGCTGCCCCCGCGACCCGACCTCGGATAAGCGGAAGAAGATGGATGGATGGATGGAGATTGCGTATCGATTTTGAAGAATGGTGCATATTAAAGTAAAAACATTTGTAAAAAAAAAAAAAAAAAAAACATTTATGGATTTTATTGTCAAAAAAACCTCAATAATTATTTTTCTAAATAATATTCACGCAAAGGAAATAAGCATTATTTTAACAGGTTAACATAATATTTTTTATTCTTAATTGAATGCCGTGTTTCGGTAGTGACAAACTTGGGGAGAGGAAAAACATTCCAAAATATTCTGAAAATAGAACATTAAAGTTGACTCCTCTTTTTCTAGAAATGTGTACTTCTGATATTGTTCAATATATATAGGGACAAAGTTCTGGGAATAAAACTTTATTTCCAACCTCACTTTGAACCACATATATATATATATATATATATATATATATATATATATATATATATATATATATATATATAATTAACAAATTACATTGCTTTTCATTTTGCTATAACTGTGTTACCTGATGTGATCAAAAACAGATAAAACATACACAATAATCACCAGTCCATTAATAATAAATCTATGAAAAAATTTATAAAAGAAACATCCAACAAGTTGTAAGCCTTCAATTAATTAGTGGCCACAATAAAGCGTACCCTGGAACAGCCAGAAACTCCAGAGATAAAATTACAATTCAGTGATGTCATGGTAGCAAAACATGTGCCACATTTCTAAAACACATAAGACTATGACCTAAAAGAAATAGGTTGACAAACTGATCATTTAGTTTGTGAAAGTTGTCACTTTATAAATAAAATTGGTATGCTATGTTATTGACAAAGTATGATGTAAAATATTTTCAACTCATTATAGTGTGAGTCATTAAAGAACACATGGTTTGAGACTTGTATCCCTTATTCCTTTTTTTTTTTCAGTACGCAAGAGACACCTCTTAAAAAATAGCTCAAAACGTTTACTGTGAATACATTTTAAATCACTCTTTCACTTGTGAGTGAAATTTCAGCAACGTTACTATACTTTAACGTTGGTGCAATGTTAAGACATTTACCCCATGCATGTCAGCGTGTGTATGTGGGCTGTACTTGTTCCTCGGAGCACATGGGCCTCATCTCAAGTCTCACCAGAGACTTGTTGTCTAAGATTAATGAAGGTCACCGGAATCCTCCAAAGTATTCAGATAATTAAGGCTTTGTTTATCAAAAACAAGTTATATTAAGAGTAAAAAGATGTATGGTAATTATTCATAATCTTAACAATTCAAGTGTAGCCACCTCATTTGTGCCTTTAATTCTTCTTGTTAATGTTTTGCATAAATCTGCATAATTAGTCTAGTTGCCTGTTATATTTTTGACAGCTACTCAGTTCGTGTGCACTAAAGGGTATCAAATGTGCTGCTTGCTGCATACTTATATAGTGGCTGCATGGTTGGAGCTGCACGGCATATTTCAGCCGTCAAATCAGCTGTGTGTGGCTGATATGCACACTGAGAATCGGGTGTTTTTTATCATTTGAACTAATCAAATGCTTCAACTTGATGTTGTTAAATTGAAGGCTTTTCATATAAAAATACATCTGAATGGTGTACATTAAATGTAGTTAATACTTAAGGGTTTTCTCAAATTGCACAGGTCTTTTTTGAGATAGTTGCAGCCTAAGTGCCTGATTTAAAGCGTTTCTTCAAAATATCAGTGATTTTATGGTGTTTGTTTGGGGACACAGTGAAATTTGCAATTGATAGTTGCTCTTTAGTAAAATAGGGAAAATCATTACCGCATTGACCTAAATATTGTTTTTGCTTAGGGAACGGTCTAAAAAAAAGACGAGTCATCTTAGAAACAGGCTGTTGTTGTTGTCAAAGAACTCCGGCTTATTAGTGATTCCCAGAGCCCAAAAAAAGTCTGCGGGCTATAGAGCGTTTTCTATTTGGGCTCCAGTACTATGGAATGCCCTCCCGGTAACAGTTAGAGATGCTACCTCAGTAGAAGCATTTAAGTCCCATCTTAAAACTCATTTGTATACTCTAGCCTTTAAATAGCCCCCCTTTTTTAGACCAGTTGATCTGCCGTTTCTTTTCCTTTCTCCTCTGCTCCCCCGTCTCCCTTGTGGAGGGGGAGACACACAGATCCGGTGGCCATGGATGAAGTGCTGGCTGTCTAGAGTTGGGACCCTGGGTCGACCGCTCGCCTGTGCATCGGTTGGAAACATCTCTGCACTGCTGACCCGTCTCCGCTCGGGATGGTCTCCTGCTGGCCCCACTATGGACTGGACTCTTACTATTATGTTGGATCCACTATGGACTGGACTCTCACAATATTATGTCAGACCCACTCGACATCCATTCCATTCGGTCTCCCCTAGAGGGGGGGGTTACCCACATATGCGGTCCTCTCCAAGGTTTCTCATAGTCATTCACATCGACGTCCCACTGGGGTGAGTTTTTCCTTGCCCTTATGTGGGCTCTGTACCGAGGATGTCGTTGTGGCTTGTGCAGCCCTTTGAGACACTTGTGATTTAGGGCTATATAAATAAACATTGATTGATTGATTGATTGATTGTTTAGCGTAATAAGTTCAACGCACAGGGAGAGGCAGGAGCAGAGAGACATGGCTTGTGGTGCATTTTCTCTTCTGTCTGTGTCATTTCTGCATACTTTTAGTTTAATAAAGTTCAACACTAGTTCGTGTGGTGTTCATGGCTGAGCGCTTCGTGGATGTGTGCACAATACAGGTGCATCTCAATAATATGTTTGCAAAGCTAATTAATTTCACTAGTTCAATTCAAAATATGAAACCTATTTTGTATAGAATAACTACAATACACACAGAGTAGAATATTTCAAGATTGTATTTCTTAATGTCTTAATCATTTTGATGATTATGGCTTTCAGCAAATAAAAACCCCAAGTTCAGTGACGCATGAAATTGGAAAAATTTACAAAAAGTTCAATATTGTGAGCTATGGGGTCTTGCTCCAATCAGCAAATGAACTGCAAAAATGTCCCGCGTCTTCAATTGGTCTGAATTGAACTGCTGAAATCAATATGTAAAGTACATGATATAATAATTTCTTGGGATCCTATATGTACATAGATTTATGTTTTTCCCGCCTCAACCAGTATGAAGGTTTTGCGCAGGATCATAGTTGTTCCCAGTATTGTACTCCTTTGTACGGAAATTACAGATTTTGTTCCTAGTATCTACTGGAGACATCCACCTGGTTTGGGGGTTCCAGCCCACACTACCCTGATCAATACTGGAATCAATGCTGCCCTCTCATCCCACATTTTCTCCAGTTCTTCCTTCAGCCATTGGTATTTTTATAGTACAGGTGTCAGTACAAGCACACACTAACTGTCAGGCTTGTCCCTGAAAGTTTGGTTAAGTTTTAGTTTTTCCTCTGTGTTTGTTTTATTTCCTGTCAGTACTCTTATTTTGGTTCAGTTTCCTGTTTGTCTCTCTGAGTGCTGTCCCCTCAGCTGTGGTTGATTGGCACCTGGCCACACCTGGTGTCAATCAGCCAGCTGCTATTTATACCTGCCCTGCCCTCCAGTCACTGCTGGATTATTGTCATTCCTACCTGTCCTTGTCGCTGTCGTCATAGCGGTAAGCTGTTCCTTATAGCTATTTACAGTTGGTTTCTCCAAGCTTCTTGTTTTCCTGTTAGCCAGATCCTGTTAGCCGTTTGCTAGTGATGGGTTGATGAGGCGTCATGAAGCGTTTCGACACATTGCAAAACTGTATTGATACTGTGTCGATACTGTGTCACTAAATACTGACATCTGCTGGACATTAAAAATCTCTACAGGCAACCTATGGACCGACTCAACTGACACTGATTTTATGACCTAGTATATACAATAATATAAACCAAGTCATTGTATTTAATTTAGGATTATTTCATAACTTCATTTAAATAAAAATATCTTTTTTTATCTTTTTTAGATACAGTCAATAAATAATGTGAACATGTATCATAACATGGAAATCTAAGAGAACGTGTTGTGAATGAGGATGCTTGTGGACTGGGAAATTATTTTATTTTTTTTACACATTTTTATTTTAAAAAAATCCGTTTTTCCAACGTATTCAATTTTAGACGCTTTCTCTTCTTAGTTATTATTTCTCCGGCTGTAGAAAAGACCCGCTCACAGGGCACAGAGGAGGCGTCAGTGCGACACAGTTCGCGTATCGGTCACGTGACCAAAACAGCTCATGATCGGTCACGTGACTTTCTAAAAGCGGTACGCGCACCGACACAGGGTTTTGCTATATGAGGTCGACGCATGCCCCGATGCATCGGTGTTGCCGGACCCATCACTACCGTTTGCTATTTCCAGTTTTTCTGTTTTCTGGTTCCTGTTTCCATTTTGCCTGTTCCTAATTTGTGTTTTTGCTTTATTTTGAACATCAAATCATGTTTTCTTGCTCAATGCCTGCCGCCATCTCTGCATCTTGGGGTTCGTCACCAACACACTCTGACACTAACAGTTGTATTTACATTTGTTTGAACGATCAGTTAGAACTACTACTTTCCATTTCATTTTGTCACTACCAAAATGAACATGCCACTTAAACGTTATCATATGTTTCGAGTGTGACTTTTTCGGTAGTGACAATTCTAGCTAATTTTGACCAAAACAAAATAATGCTAGCAAGCACATTGTACACTCATAAAAACATAGTTGCATAAAAAGCTGAAAAAGTGTACACAATTGAAGAGAATATGTGTTGGTAGTGACAATTTTTAAAAATACACACTGATTTTCAAACTTTAGAACACATTTATTTAAAAATGGAATGGTATTATGCTACTTACCATGCAGCCATAAGGGGCAGAAATGCAGAACATTAAAAACATGGATCTTGCAAAAAAACGACACAAATGCTGGCTTCCTCACTGATAAAACATGGTCGACATGTGTCTGCTAGCCCACTTCTCAAAGTGTGGGAAGTCACATTAGTAAAAGAGGCTTCCTAATACTGAGTCTGATTATCAAGAATATTGTCACACTTACCTAAAAAAAATGTTAAACACAGTGTACAAACTACAAATTCATGGTGTACAAATGTATGTGCAAAAATTATTTTGGTGACATTGTGACAAGCAGTCCAGCCAGTAAGCCACGCCACCTCCTTTCCACGCACACAAGCAAAAACAGGAAGCAGTAGAATTCCCAAAAGCCTTGCATTAGGTTAGTAATTTGTACTCATATAAATGTTAAAAAAAACATTTATAACACAGTCCAATGGACAAATATTACATATTTATTCATGTTTTTTTTTGTTTTTTTTTATCATGACAAGTGAGGCTCTACCTCCCCTGACCGTGCATGCCTGCTGTAATTAAGACATGCACAAACGCCCATCTTTCTTGCGAGCACAGACAAAATGAGCAGCGTTTGGGAAATTTAGATTTTACATTAAACTTCTTGGCAAGTATGTCTTGGATGTACTCCTTAATGCAGTGTTTTTCAACCACTGTGCCGGGGCACACTAGTGTGTCGTGAGATACCGTCAGGTGTGCCGTGGGAGATTATCTAATTTCACCTATTTGGGTTAAAAATATTTTTGCAAACTAGTGATTATAGTCTGCAAATGATGTGTTGTTGTTGAGTGTCGGTGCTGTCGAGAGCTCGGCAGAGTAACCGTGTAATACTCTTCCATATCAGTAGGTGGCAGCCAGTAGCTAATTGCTTTGTAGATGTCAGAAACAGCGGGAGGCAGTGTGCAGGTAAAAAGGTGTCTAATACTTTAACCAAAAATAAACAAAAGGTGAGTGCCCCTAAGAAAAAGGCAGTGGAACTTAGGGAAGGCTATGCAGAACGAAGCTAAAACTGAACTGGCTACAAAGTAAACAAAAACAGAATGCTGGACAACAGCAAAGACTTACTGTGGAGCAAAGACATCTGAACATGACGTGACAATCAACAATGTACCCACAAAGAAGGATAAAAACAACTGAAATATTATTGATTGCTAAAACAAAGTAGATGCGGGTAATATCGCTCAAAGGAAGACATGAAACTGCTACAGGAAAATACCAAAAAAAGAGAAAAAACACCAAAATAAGAGCGCAAGACAAGAAGTAAAACAGTACACACAGGTAAACAGCAAAGAAGTCCAAATAAGTCAGGGTGTGATGTGACAGGTGGTGACAAGAGCTATAGTGATGCATGCTTGGTTATGGTTTAAAGTCATATCCAACAATTGCGACAACGACTTTTTACTGTCAACTGAGTTTAGTTTTTAATGATTTCTGCTGGTGGTGTGCCTCCGCATTTTTTTCAACGGAAAAAATGTGCCTTGGCTCAAAAAAGGTTGAAAAACACTGCCTTAACGTCTTTGAACAAAGGCTTGGGGAGCGCTGCATAGGTTCTTTGTATGGCAATGTCACTCTTCAGGGTTATTCTGATTTGGAGGTCCGGTATGCATCTTCAGTTCATAGGGCATTTGTCTCACTATTGCTTGCAGATCTTCACTTAAATGGAGGGGAGAGACCATAGCTTGGATGTTTCGTCAGTTTGGTCAATGTCATCTCTACTCATCGGAACAAGTGAGTCCTCCTCATTGTTGATCTTTGTGCTAACCCTCCAATTTGTCTCCACAATCTTGTATATCTAATCTCCTTACAATTGATTTGTTCGAGAGATCTGTTGGTCGAGGTGACCAGAGGATGCAACAGGGTTTCGGGTTTTGGGGTTTCTAGTTCGTCATCTTGTTCGCCCTTGCTCAAAAACCAATTATAAGGCAAGTGTGGCAGTGTAGCATAACTTTAACTCCACTGGACAACACACCTCATACGCGCCTGGTTTGCCAGGGAATAAAACTTGGCAGAAATTATCCGTGATGCACTTTATACAATATGTCGCTATATAGCAAATAGAGGTACACAATAATGTGAAAGAGAGGTGTATCTTGCATCTTGCACTTATTCTGTAATCAATTACAAATGGTCACGAAAGTATGTGACGCACAAGTGAGACCAGAGGTCTGCCACCACTAGCCCAGGGAGTGTGTACCACTAGAGTGGAACCTTGATTTACGTGCTTAATTGGTTATACTGTTTCACTCCGCCCACTGTTGAGGTGGGCGGAGTCGGGGGGCGGGGCCGGGGTTAAGGGGGAGGAGAATATTTATAACTAGAATTCACTGAAATTCAAGTATTTCTTATATATATATATATATATATATATATATATATATATATATAATATAAATACTTGAATTTCAGTGTTCATTTATTTACACATATACACACATAACACTCCTCTACTCATTGTTGTATTTGAAAGTGCAATGCTTTGCAGCCAGTAGCACAGCCTTTGAAGGAGCATACTGTAGGTATGGGCAGCATCTGTGAAATTTAATTTGCAGGATTGATTGATTGATTGAGACTTTTATTAGTAGGTTGCACAGTGAAGTACATATTCCGTACAATTGACCACTAAATGGTAACACCCAAATAAGTTTTTCAACTTGTTTAAGTCAGGGTCCACTTAAATTGATTCATGATACAGATATATACTATCATCACAATACAGTCATCACACAAGATCATCACATTGAATTATTTACATTATTTACAATCCGGGGTGTGGAGGGGGGGTGTGTGTGGGGGGGTTGGGTTTGGTTGTTATCATCAGTCAAAGGAAAGGAGTGGGTTTAGGGTTGAATTGTCCATCCTTGTTCTATTCTCTGTCACTATCTTTCTAACCATGCTCAACACTCTCTCTGATGACTTGCAAGCGTACTTCTTCTTCTTACTCGTCGTCGCCATGACTGTCTCTTCTTCGTTCTTCTGCTTCGTCTCCTTCTTGTTGTGTGTGCAGTTGTGCACTCTCCAAAAGCCGTAGATGTTATAACGTGACCGAGCCGGCACGCTGTTTATATAGACGAAAAGCGGACGTGACGACAGGCTGTCCTCACTCAGGTCCGCATGGACCTGGAGGGGGCGTGCCTTTTTGTCCGGCTGGAAATCGGGAGAAATTCGGGATAATGGTTGTCCCGGGAGATTTTCGGGAGAGGCACTGAAATTCGGGAGTCTCCCGGAAAATTCGGGAGGGTTGGCAAGTATGGGCATAGCAGGAGCAGGGTTGCTTACATCATGTCCACATGTCCAAAAAATACTTACTTTTTAAAACAAACTACTTTTGTAGTAACAGACTACTTTTGTAGTACACACAGCAAGATACCTGAACAGTGCTTGCGATGAGGCGGCGACTAGTCCAGGGTGTAGCCCGCTTTCTGCCTAAATGCAGCTGGGATAGGCTCCAGCCCCCACCCCCAACTTGACAACCCAAAAGAGCATATTTGTCATTTTTCAAGCTAACACACAAATAAAGACAGTCATCTGAGCAATATATAGATTAGTTTATAACACTGTTTGCTGTATGCACACTAAGTGTAGTTATACACAATATAGAATACAAGTAGTTCTTCATATGACTATAAACATGCACACATATTTTCATTCACTGTACACTGGCTTTGAGTGTTCTTTTTTTTCAAACAAACTATGGATCAGTGATATTTTTTGTTGTCATCTTTGCCTAAATAAATAGTACACCTTCATGATAAAATGTCCACATTACGTTTTACTGATGGAACAGAAAATAGTTACAATTGAACATAATATTAAAAATATGATTTCTCTTTCTGTGCGGAGTTTGCATGTTCTCCCCCCCTTCCTCCCACCTCCAAAGACATGCACCTGGGGATATGTTGATTGGCAAATACAAAAAAATGGCCCTAGTGTGTGAATGTGAGTGTGAATGATGCCTGTCTATCTGTGTTGGCCCTGTGATGAGGTGGCAACTTGTCCAGGGTGTACACCTTCCGCCCGCATGAAGCTGGGATAGGCTTCAGCACCCCCGCGACCCCGGAAGGAACAAGCGGTAGAAAATGGATGGATGGATGGATAGGTTATACACTCCAAATTGCCAACAGTTCATGTATACAACTTTGTGTATGTGTAACACTGAATTATAGCAGTTCTTGACACATTCTTAATATTAAAGTTTGCGCGTCAAATACATGTTAATGTTCCATTTCCATTATTTCATGTTAAATTAATACAGGAAATGATTTTAAAATAATGCAATGCACCATATTCAGATTTATTGAAAAGCATTTGTATATATTAAATTATGCAGAGATGATTTATTATGTTGTACAGTAATTTTAATAACATTAATATAAGTGGTATCAAGACAAATTCAAAGATGTGTTATCCTTTAAACTTAATATTTTGGTCGACAAAATTTACTGTAATTTTAGTCGACTGTTGAATGTTGAGGAATTTAGTCGATAAAAGTAGACTAAAACTAAATCAGTTTAGATGAGTAAAATTAAAATACATTTTTATCAAAAGACTATAACTAAAACTAAATTAAAAATGCTAACTTAGTGGTTGTCTAGCAACCTGAAGCTCTACAGCAGGGGTCTCCAAACTACGGCCCGCCAGCATCCAAAATCCGGGCCCACGGGACGTCCCAATTTAAAAAAAAAAAAAAAAAAAAAAAAATAGTTTTTTTGTTTTTTCCATTATAATTGTTTTTAATCTGTCCTTTCTAATCCATTTTCTACCGCTTGTTACTCTCGGTGTCTCCTAGCCGCTCAAGGAAAATCATATTGTCTAAAAATGCATTTTCCCATCGATAACGTGACATCATCCCGCTCGGAATATATATATATAAATATATATATATATATATATATATAGCCCAGCCCCAGGCCATATTCATTTAACCCAATGTGGCCCCCGAGTCAAAAAGTTTAGTAGGACTACACATTAGTTGAAATAAGTAAAACAATAATAAAAAAAAAAAAATTGTAGAAACGATTTTAATGTTGGGGCAGCACGGTGTGAGAGGGGTTAGTGCATCTGCCTCACAATACGAAGGTCCTGAGTAGTCCTGGGTTCAATCCCGGGCTTGGGATCTTTCTGTGTGGAGTTTGCATGTTCTCCTCGTGACTGCGTGGGTTCCCTCCGGGTACTCCGGCTTCCTCCCACCTCCAAAGACATGCACCTGGGGATAGGTTGATTGGCAACACTAAATTGGCCCTAGTGTGTGAATGTGAGTGTGAATGTTGTCTGTCTATCTGTGTTGGCCCTGTGATGAGGTGGCGACTTGTCCAGGGTGTACACCGCCTTCCGCCCGATTGTAGCTGAGATAGGCTCCCGCGACCCCGAAGGGGATTAAGCGGTAGAAAATGGATGGATGGATGGATTTTATTGTTGTTCATATAAACAAGGTTTGTCTATAAAAGCCTGAATAGTAAAATTGTTTGTACTTGACAAGTTTACTATTCAGGGTTTTATAGACAAACCTTGTTTATATCAATTTATTGTCAGCAGATCAAATTAACTTCTTTAATAGATTTTAGTCTTGCTTGAATTTCAAAATGTTTCTCCCCAATCTGTGATTTCTGTAGCACTTACTCCAACAATTAAAGGGGCTGTTTGCAATACTTACAGAGATGTCTAGAGGGCGCTACTTTCTAATGTATTTTAAGTATTATATCCCCTCTCTTACGTGTCTTGTAGGACGTAATGACTTAACTACTCTATGTCCCTACAAGCCTGTTTCGCAGGTTTCCCTGCACAGGCTTGTAGGGATGAAATAGCCTCTGTGTTTTTTCCTGACCTAACGTATATTCCGCACTACCCCGGTATTGAGCTCTGTATAATGGATTAACCACAGAATGAATGTACGTACGTAACACATGCACACGCATCAGCTTTGGGTGTTGTTAGCTAATGATAGCAATTTACATAGTTGGCGTAAGATGTCATTAAATGCATTTTCTATCATAACAACATGACTGCAAAGTTTGTTGCTTCATTTGAGCTTCATTTGGGCTTCTATTTTATGCGTGCACGCGTTCCGTGTGCGTACGTGTTAACGAGACAGGGTGAGTGACCACCGTAAACACCAATCATTACAAAAAAATTTAGCACACAAACTTATTAATTGTGGAAAATATAGACCGTTTTAACACATGTGTTCTGTGAAATCACTAATGGTAACATAAGCCAGTCAATGGTGTGCTTGTTATATTTGTTGCTTTGAAAAATGTTACTGTGAGGAATTTGCAGCCCCTTTAAACAAGTGAAAGCCAGTCTATTAGTAACATGACGTGTGTGATTAAATATAACCTCTGCCTCTCTCACTATTAATTTGTCTCTAATGTTGTTGAGTATGGAACAGACACGGTCAGAAATGCTTATGTGACAAGGCTCTACCTGTTGGCGGTCTCAATATGAACACACGCACATCTCCAGGTTTAATAGGTCAATGTGTTTGGCAGAGTCAGTTGCACAGGTAGGCTACAGTTGTAAAAGACTCACAAGCACACAAGTGTTGCCAGATGGGAAATGTCAAATTATTGTACCAGAATCTTAAATTTATTGTAGTTTGAGAAGAATTATCCTAAATCCCCAATTTGATGTTGCTCGGTAAAACATTATTTCAGTATATAGAATAGGGGTGTGCCGTCAGGGTTGGCAGAGCCTCAATTGTCATGCTGAAAAATTATGAAAACTTAAAAGCATGTGTTAATATTTGCCCATTAATCTATGGTCTGAATGTATTTTCCGGGTTCAGGGTCTCATGCCACCCCTCATTTTTGAGGTCGTGGCTTGCTGGCTGGTCTGCTTGTCACATTGTCACCAGAATAATGCTTGAAGAGACATTTTTACAGCATAAATATCTAGTTGGACCTTAAATACATAAAATAACCCCGCTGTATTAAAAAGTTCCTTGGAGTACTCTGACTTGCCACAATGTCATAGGTGGGGCAATCGATTGTTAAACTACCAGATGCATGTACCTACAACGTTTTTTTTAGCGAGGAAGCCAGCTTTGAATGAGTTGTTTTTCTCAGATGGAATAACTTGTTTTAATACTCTGCTGATTGAGTGGATGAATGAATGAATGAATGAATGGAGGCTGCCAATATGGAGGATTATATATCCAAGACACTGTAGCGAATTCAATCAATCAAAATATAGGCAACACCTCAAACATGGCGTCGGGAGCATCTAGAAACACCAAGTTTTGAAATGAAGAGGAGACTATATTTACTTCACAAAATAAAATAACTGAGCCTTTTGAAGTGCACCGATGGGAGACAAAAATTAAATAGATTTATTCTAAAAAGTAGCTAAGAAAACAGAGACTTTGGAACAAATACAAGCGAGATGGAAGATAATGAAGCAGGTATATTACAAGGCGAAGATGATAGCAAAATAAGTAAGTAAATATATTTGGATTAACAATAACGCAGTGTTCCGCACAGCTGGCAAACCTGCACACAGCCCTATTGCAACCGGGCAGTCAAACTAGGCAATTGCCAAGGGCCCACAGCTCAATGGGGGTTCCCTGACAACGACTAGTCATATATTCAAATTTAACAGCAACAACAACTTTGTGATTCTATTACAGCAAAATACAATGACAATATCAGAATAATGACACCGTTGGAATCCCCCTCGAGGGGCACCTTCCAGCAGCCAACACACTGACACATGAGCGGCCACTCATCGCGACGTATTCTTTTGCTGACTGCTCGTCGAAATATGGTTAAAAAATGAAACAAACATACCCTTCAAGAAGCCAGAAGTGGAAGAGGAACAAGAACAAGGGAGAGAAGAAACAGCAAAAGATTAGTAAGACATCTACTTTGTGGCTCTGTAGCTCTGTACGCTCATGTAAATATCCACCATGCACACCAAAACAGATGTGCTTCATGCTTTTAATTGTGCTTCGTTAGCCCCGTAGCCAGTGTACAAAACGTAAGAATAAGCTAGGATTTATTTTAGAGCAATTGAAAATAAATTCCTATGCCCCCATCCCCACCTAAATTGTTGTCTCTGACACCAGTGATGATGAAGGTATAGTGTAATTCTCTTATCTGAATGTTAGAGTGCCCTTTTTTTAATATACTACAATAAATGTTCATATATACATACTGTACAATGTACATTCATACAAACTGTACATAGCTACTTACATACAGTCCGTAAAAAAATATTTTATCTTTTGTTTTACATATTCACACTTACTGCCCATACAGTCACTTATGGACATTGCATTATGTCAAATGTAGGGTCTGTGCTAATATCTATGTACAAAGTGCTCAACTGTTACTCTCTATGCATGTAAAATATGCTTGATATGTTCATTCTCACTTTTCTCACAGTGCCATCAACTGCCCCTCATATTTCTGAGGACAAAGATGAAGAAACCATGTTTGAGTCTGCATGCACCTCATCATGGCCGTTTGATTCCAAACCACTTACCAGTGCTGATGCAACAGAGGGTTGGAAGTATTTTCAAATAGCAGTAAGTGTTAAAATACGAAAAAAAAAATAATAGTCAGTAGCCACGTGTACATGGGAAACATTTATTTAATCTGATCATAATTCGAGTTAGAATGTTACTGTGTACATGAACCCTGATAAAAATTATCAGATTATGACGTGCCTTTTCATGCGTGTGGACTTCAATTTTGTTTCCGACGTGTGTGATCGGGTCAAAATATTCCGAATGGCGTGTTTACATGAAGCATCTTTATTTGGAATACGTTATTTTGACATGTGCAGCACAAACTGTCAACGGTAGTAGACGAAGAAGAAGCAGTGACTTCCGCTGTAAACAAACATGGCTCTGTGCATGTCTGCTTGTCCAATGTTGTCACGTTATTTATTTATAAATGTTTCCTTCTCTTTGCTACTTTTGTTTTACCTCTCTTTTTGTAATGGACCTGTTCTGTGTCCTCAATGTTGTGATATGTCCGGGTTGCTGCGCATCTTCATGTGACGACATTCTGTGTACGTGCCTTAAGGCTAGTGGTTAGCACTTGGAGTAGCTGTAAGGCCGTGAATAAAACAACTTGTTGAGACGACAGCTGGATCCCTCCTTTTATTGTTACATCGACGCATGACATTTCAGACCATACTTTTGTTTTTGCTAGACTCGATTTTAGAGCAACAAACTCAACAATATATAACGCTACTTCTGTACATGTTGAACGGGGGAGACAGCAGCAAGACAATCGCTTCATTCCGAGATAATTCAATTTAGCCCACCCCTTAATTACCAAAGTATAGCTTAGGTCACAGACATGAACAGTAAGGATAAGTTCAACCAAAACTTTTAAAAGTGTTTACATGCAGTCCAATCTAAATGACTATCGGCATTAACCATCCATCTCGATAGGAATTAAATTTTGTTTCCAACGTGTGTGATCGGGTCAGAATATTCCAAATGGTGTGTTTACATGAAGCATCTTTATTCCGGTTAGGCTTTTTATCTGATTAACTGTGTTCATGTGGACATAACTAATGTTTCTTTCATGTGTACACATGGATTTACATACATAAGCGACAGAGGTACAGTAAATATAGAAAACATACATATTTAAGATAAATAAGCTTTGCCGTTTTAAAATAAACATGGAGTTATTTATATATATTTACCCCATGTATTTTTTTAAATTGTATTTTAAAAATGTGATTAACCTAATGTAGGCCTGTCAGGGACAGGCAAAGGACCAGATGTGACCCACGGGCTGTACTTTGTCCAGATCTGAGTCAAAGCTTTGGGAATATAATCAGTTTGAAAAGCATCTTGATCAAAATTTAACTTTGTTAAAATTTTCACTAATTTGTACGTGTATGTAGCAGCCTGATGACAAGATAAACATCTTGGATTCGAATTTTGCTATTTAAACTCACATTTGTCTAGTTATTTAGTCTTTGATACAGAAACAAACAATTTTAATTTGAAAAAAATGTTGCTTATTTTGTCAAATGTTAAAATATTACAGATTTTGATAAATACATTACACATTAATTGAACTAAACAAATGGTTTTTTTTAAAATGTTAACCGATTGACACATTTTCTCCAAGGTTTCTCATGTCATTCACATCGACGTCCCACTGGGGTGAGTTTTTCCTTGCCCTTATGTGGGCTCTGTACCGAGGATGTCGTTGTGGCTTGTGCAGCCCTTTGAGACACTTGTGATTTAGGGCTATATAAATAAACATTGATTGATTGATTGATAGTCTTATATTCTCTATTTATTTCAAAAGATTAGTTTTTGCATTGGAGAGAGACAAGTAACTGTAATGTTAATTCGAATTGCCTGAGAAAATAAAGTTAACAATGTGAGAGGGTCATATGGAGTGAGGGGTAGGTGGGTAGAGACACAAAGAGAGGGTAAAAAAGGAAAAGGAGAAAACAAAATATACTGTAGAAAAGTCTCAACTTTCTTTAATTATGTTTACCCAACAGGCTTGGCATCCTCATCTAAATAGCATAAACATCTGGCCATGGCACGCCACAAGCATGGCGGCAGTAGTCAAGCAAATCTTGTGGAAAATAATGAAATTAGATCCCTGGTGCTGTGACAGTGGAAGGGCAGATGACATTCACTCCATGTTAATAAAATTGCTATGAATGAGTGAATACAATTAGGAAATTATCAGTGGCAGCAGTGAACTTTTGTAACTCACCGATGTTTGCATCATTTGATTAAGGCAGCAATTTAGACATGTTTATTTTTGTGCCTACTGTGGCTTTTATTAATTGTGATCTGTCAGTGATTGGCCTGCAATTAAACAAGTCACATATAATGTGGTTGATGGTGTGGGATGAATTGGGCTGGCTGATGGTCTTTTTTCATTACGGTGTCTGGCAGGATGAAGCAACATACAAGTTCCCCATGAAGGCAGGATGTTTTCGAAAGACATATGCAAAGGAGGATGGGATAAAGACGAAAATTCAAAAGACAATTAGTTCAACACTGCAGCTGGTTCAACACTAAAAAGGGAAGGGTCTGTCTCATGATACAGTGTCTCAATATTTAGTCTAAAAGCCAACTCTGCTTTGGCCAAACCTGTGCAGGAAAATGTAAAAAGCTAGACTAACCTTTGATGAAGAGTGGACATAGGCGTCTTTTAGTGATGAATAAGTTTAATGTTTGGGCAGCAGTGTGTTTGTATGGGTTTAGATTAGGAAGTAGAGTGTCTTGGTGGGGGGTGGCGTTGATGTCTCTTGTTTGCATGTTGCCGTTTGGGATGGTGAGTGGACTGACGCTGGTCGGTCTCCATGGTTTTGTCGGCGGCGTTTTTTTTCTGGTCGATTTTAGTGCTGTCTGGGTTTTTGCAGCGGTTGTCTTTGCTGCCATATGTTTGGGGTGCGGCGCCCATGGCTGCTGAGGGGCGTTGGGATTGTGGGGGCCTGGTTGCTTGTGGGGCGGGGCGGTCTGCGGGGAGTGGCTGGGCCCCTTTGGGGCGGGCCGTCCCGTCTTTCTGCCCGCACGGTGTGTAGTCTCTCGCTGGCTTGGGGGCTGGTTATCCTGTACTCCTCCCGTACATTGTCCTCGGTCAGGCGCGCCTGCCCAGCGGCACAGTGGGTCCGGTTCTGGGGGTCCTGTCGCTGGCTGGCCTGCCTGCCTTAAGATGGCGGTCCCTTCTTCCTTGGGCACCGCACCTTCTGTTTTGGGTTAGGCTTTCTGGATGGCTGCCACACATACTGGGAGACAAAAAAACATTGCACATGCAAACATACATAAGCACATACACACCTATATTCATACATACATATATACGTACATTCACACATATATACACAAAACATACATTCACAAACACATTCACTGTACAAACGTACATAAATACTGCATACACACATGGACATATGCATACATACACTCATGCATATAATCACGTTTCATCAAACATATATTTACGTTGTCATCCCCCTCGCCCATCTCCCACGGGAAATGGATAGGAACGCGGCAACTACTAAAGCTTAACCTATTTTTACAATAACAATCTATAAGGTTAATATAGCCCCCCCATGTGCTGTCTTTTGTAATTCAAGTAATCATTATTTTTATTCATTATTTATTCAACAGTGTTACTTCTATTTGTATTGTTATTGGTGCATTTGTTGTGCAATAATGATCATTGTCATTTCCGTGTTATTACTATCTACTTCAGTAACTCTTTATTTGCTATAATTTTTCGTGTCATATTTGTCCATTTCGTATTTGCTGATGTTGTTCTGTTATGGTTTTTGTTGTTGTTTTTTCTCTGTCTTATCCCCCTCTTGTCCCTGCAATTTCCCTCTCTGTCTTCTTTTTTCTTCTTTCTATTCACCCTGGTCAAGCTGCAACCTCATCACAGGGCCAGCACAGATAGACAAACAAGCATTCACTCTCACACACACTAGGGCCAATTTAGTGTGCTAATCAGCCTATCCCCAGGTGCATGTTTTTGGCTTATTTTGACTTCTGTATATTCAAGGTGAAGAAGATTTGGGAAGAAGCCTCCCTTCTTAATTCCATCCATTTGTGCATTGCAAAAGTTCCACAAGTAGCAAATCCACCAGCATACCTGACAATTGATAGTGTTTTTTTTGGCTTGAACCTTGACTCCTCCAAACATACCTCCTGTCAACTTGGGACGGACATTTAAATTTTTTCTAAAAAGTCCTAAAAACACTTGTGTCTTGTTGTTTTGAGGAACTTGGACATCTGTCAACACATTGGCAGATCCTTGCTTTGACATTTTAACTTTGCTAGCAAGCATAGAACACTAGGGTCCAAACCTGTGATTTACATAACTGAGGGGGTCTTCAAGGCACCCCTTTAGGTCCCCTGTTTTTGTAGTTAGTTATTTTTCGTAACATGATTTATGTACCGTATTTTCCGCACTATAAGGCGCACCTAAAAACCACAATTTTTCTCAAAAGCTGACAGTGCGCCTAATAACCCGGTGCGCTTTATTACGATTCATTTTCATAAAGTTTCGGTCTCGCAACTTCTGTAAACAGCCGCCATCTTTTTTCCCGGTAGAACAGGAAGCGCTTCTTCTTCTACGCAAGCAACCGCCAATGAAAGCACTCGCCCCCATAGAACAGGAAGCGCTTCACCCGCCCCCATAGAACAGGAAGCGCTTCACCCGCCCCCGGAAGAAGAAGAAAAAACGCGCGGATATCACCGTACGTTTCATTTCCTGTTTACATCTGTAAAGACCACAAAATGGCTCCTACAAAACGATCCGGTTCATAAAAAGACGCAATCTCTCCATCCGCACACGGATTACTACCGTATTTCACAGCAACTGAACCGCACTGTGGAACGGGAGCACGTACGGTGAATATTCGCTCCACAGGGAATGAGAAGTCATCCTTCACTGTGGTTCTAGCTTGCCATGCTAACTTCCACCCATCCAAAAGAGACCTTTCCAGCCGGCGTCATCATAAAAGCTAACTCGAAGGGATGGATGGATGAAGAAAAGATGAGCGAGTGGTTAAGGGAAGTTTACGCGAAGAGGCCGGATGGCTTTTTTCACACAGCTCCGAAGGCGAACACACCTTCACTAAGACGGGCAGATAGCGCCGGTCGACATACGCCAACATCTGCCAGTGGATCGTAAATGCCTGGGCAGATAGTTTCGGTCACAACTGTGGTCCGAGCTTTCCGGAAGGCAGGATTCACAGAACTGCTGGACAACAGTGACACTGACTCCGGTGACTTCGACGAGACGGAACCGGCCATTTTGGATCCCGTATTCGCCCAACTTTTCAATTCGGACACCGAAGACGAAGAATTCGAAGGATTTACGAATGAAGAATAACTTCAGAAGGTGAGCGCTATGTTTATTTTGTGTGTTGTGACATTAACGTTCGAGCAACATTATGTTGCTATTGTTCTACACCATTTTGAATTTTACTATGTTTGTGATTGCACATTTGCGTACATTTTGGGACAGAGTTGTTAGAACGCTGGTTTTCAATATATTATTAAAGTTTGACTGAACTATCTGACTGTTTTTTTGACATTCACTTTAGCGCAGCGTTTTTTTGACATTCACTTTAGCGCAGCGTAGGCGCGGCTTTTAGTCCGGGGCGGCTTATTGGTGGACAAAATTATGAAATATGTAATTCATAGAAGGTGCGGCTAATAATCCGGTGCGCCTTATAGTGCGGAAAATACGGTAATGAAGGTGTTTCTGTAGCTTGTTTACTTCAGATGCAGTCTGTCACGGCGCGGGCCCATTCCTCAAGGAGCCCCGCGGAGCGCACCTCACCCACGGCCACGGCCGCTCCTCTCCTGCACACGTCACGCAGCCGGCAGCTGCATTCAATATGCAATCTTGCATATCTTGCAATTCTGTCGGTGATGATCTGGCTGGGCTTCTTAAGCCAATGCAAACCTGCATTCTTGGCCAGAATGTAACCATCCGTTCGCGTACAGTTAGCCACGTTTAGCTCTATGCAACCCTGTTCTCTCTCTCTCTTTCTCTGTTTTTCCCCTCCGTGTCTTATTGTGTCTTCCTTGACGTCCTCCAAGCAGTCTGACTTTGTTCTCGCGTCGACGAGCTGTGCGTCTCGTCAATTCTTGGTTCTCTGATTCCCGGACTGTCTCCTCGATCGCCAAACCCCGCTTGGACACGGACGTTCTTCGCCCCCGCTATTGCCCCCGGACTTCCTTCTTGCCTCACAGACATTCCCCTGATCTTCCGCCTCTTGCCCAACATTCCCGGTAACATACTCATTAAATCCTACACATTGTCTCACACCATACACACTCTTGGATTCTTGTCACACTCAATTTACTTAGTTTATTCTTAGTGTTGTTTGTTATTATAAAGATGTATTAATATATATAATAAATGCATAGAACAACATTGCCCCCTTGTGTCTGTGCCGTCTACTCCTTACGTACGTAACACAGTCAGTAGTCATATATCCAACTTCTTTAGTTATACTAATAGTGTTCCTCTAGGTTCCATTTTAGTTCCTCTCTTTTTCATCATTTAGGGCAGTGGTTCTCAAATCGTAGTTGTAGGCCTAAGTATTCTTTAAAAACAAGGCAGAGGTTTTATTTAGCAAGTATTTTGTATTATTGTAACAGAGTTAGAATAGTAACACTGTTTTTGAATGTAGAACAATAAAACTGTTACACTAGAACCTTTAATTAAGTGATTTTTTTGGCATACCACATGATACAGCCCACGCACCACCAGTGGTACCTGTATCACAGTGTGAGAATCACTGATTTAGGGCTATTCAACTTCAGTTAAAAACAAAAAGTGAGACTTTTTTTTTGCAAAGGGTTCTTAAAAACACTGACAAAATAAATTGACCTAAATCAAATATTTACTGTAAAGCATTTGTCCCCAACCTTTTTGTAACTGTGGACCGGCCAACGCTTGAAAATTTGTCATAAAAAAATACAATCATGTGTGCTTACGGACTGTATCCCTGCTGACTGTATTGATCTATATTGATATATAATGTAGGAACCAGAATATTAATAACAGAAAGAAACAACCCTTTTGTGCGAATGAGTGTGAATGGGGGAGGGAGGTTTTTTGGGTTGGTGCACTAATTGTAAGTGTATCTTGTGTTTTTATGTTGATTTAATTTAAAACAAAAAAATTAAAATTGTTTTTATTTTTTATTTTTTAATTTCTTGTGCGGCCCGGTACCAATCGATCCACGGACCGGTACTGGGCCGCGGCCCGGTGGTTGGGGACCACTGCTGTAGAGGACGCTGGTTCTCCAGAATATACAAAAATGGACTAATATTAAAGTGCGAAGCCTGGCCTCCCAGTCCTTAGCTTTCTGGAAATGTGGCTTCCAAAACAATGTAGTTGAGTATCCCTGGTGTACAGTGTTTAATCCTATGCTTTCATTATGTCTTGTCTTTTTGTAAAGTTATTTTACTTTGTACATTATTTGAATATATTAAATCTTACTATGAGTCAGGGTGGAGTTAACAATATCTACCTGTGATAGTGTACTGTAGGTACTCTTACAGCACAAGAATGAGGTTAGCTTCACTGAAGAAATTGCTCTAAATTGCCAGAAGGGGTGTACATGTTCATGCAAATGGTCTCATTGTGTCACCCATGTGGCCCATCAAGAGTATACTCACTCAAGTGTCACCAAAATGTTTAATACCTAATTGACTTGCCACAGCTCTACTGGTCAACGATTTTCCATAATAAATGTGGCTGCTAGGCATACTTGCCAACCTTGAGACCTCCAAAATCGGGAGATTTGGGGGGGGGCTGAAGTGGGCAGGGTCGGGGTGGGCGGGGCAAGGGGGCGAGGTTAAGGGAGAGGAGTATATTTATAGCTAGAAGTCACTTAAATTCAAGTATTTCTTATATATATATATATATATATATATATATATATATATATATATATATATATATATGTATGTATGTATGTGTGGGAAAAAAATCACAAGACTATTTCATCTCTACAGGCCTGTTTCATGAGGGGGGGTACCCTCAATCGTCAGGAGATTTTATTATTATTTTATATATATATATATATATATATATATATATATATATATATATATATATATATATATATATATATATATATAATAACTACTTGACTTTCAGTGAATTCTAGCTATATATATTGTATATATGTATTTTATTGTATATTATACATATAAATAAAATAAATACTTGAATTTCAGTGTTCATTTATTTACACATATACACACATAACACTCCTCTCTACTAATTGTTGTATTTGAAAGTGCAATGCTTTGCAGCCAGTAACACAGCCTTTGAAGGAGCGTAGGTATGGGCAGTGTAATATTCTGGGTTGGAGTCAGTTTACTTCATACTTCAGAACCGACTCCCACACTTGCCGTCAGGGTGCGCAATACAACGTAAACCGTAGGCCAACTAAAAAGTAACCACAGAACACTAGTGTTCTGTGGTTACTTTTTGGTTGGCCAAGCGGACGTGACGACAGGCTGTCCTCACTCAGGTCTGCACGGACCTGGCGGGGGCGTGCCTTAAGTCCAGCTGGAAATTCGGGAGAATGGTTGTCCCAGGAGATTTTCGGGAGAGGCACTGAAATTCGGGAGTTTCCCGGAAAATTCGGGAGGGTTGGCAAGTATGAGATACTGGGCCAGCCCTTGTTGACACTATGGTGTATCATATGTTAGAAAAATACACTGATATGAGGAATAGCGAGGAAAAAGCCTCATTTGGAAAACTTTATTATTATACCTTATGGGCATGTTAGACTAAATCCCTTCAAATGTTCCTTTCTGTTATCGTCTTAACTGTAGGGTTAATGTTGTAGTTCCCTTTGCAAATTTGAAGTACTATCTCCCTACCCTCCTTTCCTATCTAAAGTGGTCCGTGTTTACTTTCCTGCCTCACGCAAGCAAAGATAGGGATTACATTTGAGGAAATGAGTTAGCATTTCAGGAGGTAATAATGGATTTGAGCCTGAGAGCTCAACAAACACTAAATAAGGAATGCATAAATGCTGAAACCCAGGTGCCGAGGTGAAGAACCTGTGTATACATTACATTGTGCCTGTTCATAGACAACCACATATGCAATGGTATAGTATACGGTTCTTGTTGGCAGGATAGGAGTAAAATGAGACAGCAGACATACCAAACAGATAAGATATCTCACCATAAGACAAGCTGAACCCTCACATCTGGACCAGTTGAAGGTAAGAATTTTGATTGCCACATTGATTTTTTTCCTTTCACTGTCATGTTTACTGACAACTACAGTACCGTATTTTTCGGACTATAAGTCGCAGTTTTTTTCATAGTTTGGCCGGGGGTGCGACTTATACTCAGGAGCGACTTATGTGTGAAATCATTAACACATTACCATAAAATATCAAATAATATTATTTAGCTCATTCACGTAAGAGACTAGACGTATAAGATTTCATCGGATTTAGCGATTAGGAGTTACAGATTGTTTGGTAAACGTATAGCATGTTCTGTATGTTATAGTTATTTGAATGACTCTTACCATAATATGTTACGTTAACATACCAGGCACGTTCTCAGTTGGTTATTTATACGTCATATAACGTACACTTATTCAGCCTGTTGTTCACTATTCTTTATTTATTTTAAATTGCCTTTCAAATGTCTATTCTTGGTGTTGGGTTTTATCAAATAAATTTCCCCCAAAAATGCGGCTTATACTCCAGTGCGACTTATATATATTTTTTCCTTCTTTATTATGCATTTTCGGCCGGTGCAATTTATACTCCGGAGTGACTTATAGTCCGAAAAGTACAGTATGTTTTTTTAGGTCCCTTGGGAAAGTCACATTTTTAGTGACTTTAAACATTTCTTTGGAATTGGCTGAAGTTGGGGAACTTCAGCCGACCAACAAAAAATATAATTTTTGACTCTAATTTCCATGTCCGTAACGACACCGCACAATAATCTATCAGTCCCATCAAGATAATTAAGATGAAACATCTGTGATGGCCGTGCTTGTCCAGGGTGTACCCTTCCTTCTTCATAAGTGCAGCTGGAATACGTTAGAAAATGGATGGATTGATGTACTGTACATTTCATAGCTTGACAATTGGTGTGTCTGACAAAAATTGATTCATGTTGATTGGTCATTAAAATTTAAAAAAATGAAATTGGTATGATGTATTAGACAATTGTTTTAACTGATTTAAGCATACTTTTCATCCACTTTGTGCAGGTATCATACAGGGGAAAGGAATGTATTCATAAATGCTTCATCTGTGCAAGATTACATTCGCAGATGTAATTTCTTGTATGTGAGAAATGAATACAACCCATAGGAAGCTGCTAATCACCCCTTATTCCCAACACAGCTGGGAATCCAGTTTTCATGGCTATGTGTATACCTATATTAATGGAAGTAAGGGGATCACCTTGAGTTTCTGCCCAGACAACAATCTATTTTTAGCAATCTTTAAAACATTTAATATGGGGGTGTTCCTACCAACAAAGACACAAATGCATGTTACAGGAGTGCATGAATTAAATATACAAAAAAAAGCCCTTCTGGTGGTAGTGGTAGAACATTGAACGGAGCTTTAAAGTACTAGTAAAACATAAAATTGAGTTGCCTCAATATTGAAACTATAATCATATATGTCTGATTTAGAACACCAAATTACTGACAACGTTTGCATGTAAATAGATATGATCAAAATAGTATCAATCTCAGGGGGATTCCTGAGCCGTTTTGAGAGATAATGAGCAAGCCAGTCACGTGATCGCGTGACGTAGAGGTGGGAAGCACAGATCCCATCACCACCAACAACAATGCAAATCATGCAGACTTTGTGAGAGCCAACAACGATTACTTTGGAAAAAAATATGATCCAGAACCTTATATTTTTTTGCCTGAATATAAGGTGGATGAGCTAAAAGGTTTAGGAGCTGTGTGCTAAACAGATCCAGCTTTAGTGAAACACTATAACATCATGTAGCTCTATTGTTAAGTGCTAAAGAAGAAATACAAACTACAAACATAATACAACAATCGCTTACTGCACAATGTCTGCTCTCACGGCTGTGACGACTTATAGGATGTTAATATCTTCCTGTTTAGATGAAGAATTAATCATAATCTACGCAAAAGCTTAAAAGGAAAAGTTGCTGCCTGCAGTTGTTGTCTTTGTCTCCATCTCCGGGTATGAATTGAATGTCATAGATCAACAACTTCTAGATTCATGTCTAAATCCTCCTATTATGAAGATGAGAGGCATGATTCATAATCTAAAATAACTTTGACGAGCTGAGACGCGATGCAGCAGCAGCAACAGAACATCGGCCACCTCAAAGCTTGCAGCATAGGCTAGTTACCTCTCTCTTATCAATGCGCCACTAAAATGAGTTTGCCTGCGTTCATGCTTATAATAACAATATCACTAATATTTGGTTTGTATTCAGGTCACAATATGTAAATATAGTATTGTTGGCGGATTTTAGATGGTTATTTAAAGGGCTTTGTGGGACTCAATTGCTAGTCAGCAATGTCATCGTCATGTCTAGGGATGATGTTTGAAATTGGTTCTCCCGGTTGTTCGATAAGAAAAGAACCGATTCCATGGACTCGAATCCCTTTTTGAGAACCAGTTCCCGTTATCGAGGCCACTATAGTAAAGAAAAAGAGTGGGTTCTTTATTCGAATCCCTGGGAACGAATCCCTTCCCACATACAGGAAATGCCCTGTGGGACCTGCAATGTTATGCCCACTCTTACTGACACCTTGTGGCGATATGAAAATACTACGCATCATTAGTTTGGGCACTTCCGGGTTGAGACAATTGAGAAGTAGACAAGTTGTGTTAGCTCTTACAAGCCTTGGAAAAGATAAGTCTGTAAGTAAACTGTTTAACTTGTTTATGTATCTCAATATTAAGGTGGAAAGTGGTTAAGGTTGATACGAAGATGTTTATTGAAAAACGATTTTTGTGCACTGTTTCAATGGATGTTTTGAGGACTTAAAATGGCTGCCAGTTGTATATTTCCACCATCAAAATAGTTTCAACACTCAGAAGTATTTGTTTGATGATAGAAGTGTATATTTGTGTGAAGCTAATATTTACATATTGTGTATTACATTTCAGTATGTTAATTGAATCACATAGCGTATACATTTGTCATTGTGTGTATTTCAGTTTAAAAAAAAATAAAAAATTCCAGTGCAAGACAAAAGTGAAGATAGGAAAAGACAAAACAAGATTAACAACAATAAATAGCCTAAATGGATTAATCTGCTTTGGATTGTTTGTTAGCTGTCGGCCAAGCTGTATAACCTCAACACGTATAGTGAGGGCAGAACAGGCAATATGCACTTATTGCCAGGCTTCGCTCTCATGTAAGGGGGGAAGAATTGTTGATTGATGACTGTGGTGTTCTTAGTGTCATAGTGTGTGTAGTTAGTATGTTCCAATAGCGGCAGAAGTGCACTTTTTGGAGAGCTGTATTATTTTCAGTTTTGTGCCCAAGGGACTCATTTTATTTAACACTATATTATTATTTATACACCTATAGTGATCACAGAGACAGGTTGTTTTTGTGTTACTGTATATCTTTGTTTTTCTGAAAAATCCCACTTAATATACTTTGGGTAACAACCGTCAATATTTTTTTTTATTTTTTTTTAGGGGGGTAACAGTAAATATTTATTTATTTATTTTATTACATTTTTTTTCTTATTAAATAAAAGTGAGCTTTTGTTAAACCAAATATTGTGTTTTTTTCCATATACAACAACCTATCTGGATTCGATAAGAGAATTGATAAGGAATCGGTTCGATAAGAGGATTCGATAATGGGCTCGAACTCGATAATTTCTTATCAAACATCATCCCTAGTCATGTCTATGATGATCGTATGTAAACTTCTGACCACACCTGAATGTACATGTCAGTCAGGGTAGGCAGAACCAACTGTAATGATTAACAATTTAAGAAGCAAATAATGATAAACATAAAATGGATATTAATATTGTAATGGTTGTGATCCAACAAGAGATTTGTCAGAGGTACTTTCACATGCTTGTCAGGGAATGACCCTCAGAGTAATTTGGGAACTTTTTCGACCCCTGAAGTAAATTTGTGCTCTATTTTAGGCCATCCCTTTTTTGGAGTTTTTTCAGGTTCAAATTGTAATATCCTCATTTCAAATACTTTCCTATATTTACTTTCCTATATTAAAAAATTATTTCATAGCGATAGAGTGAATAAAGGACGAACAAGTCCTCAGGGAGTTAAATTATTAAAACATATTGGATTCATATTTTTTATACTTTTTTGCTCAAATCTCTCAATCAACTTCAGTCTTAAATAAAAATAGCAAACATGTCATGTTTCTTTTAATTTTAAACCTTTGATCCAATTATTATCTTTTTTTTTTTTTTTTTGAAAAAATTGCCTAACATCAGTACATGTTAAGGGCTAGGGTACTCGGGTAAAGTGTAGGCCTAAGGATTAGTGATACAACTTATTTCGATGCATTGTCATATTTTTGCCGTTTCAGATTACAAACTTTATAGCAGTGTAGCATAATGTGGACAAGAAAGTCCCCATTGACTACTAAAATGATTAAAATGTTTAACTGTACAGTCATTACAAAATCTAATCAGGGTTTCATTATGGATAAAAAAAATACACTTTGTCATATTTACTGATTTGTTGGTCATTAGATTTTGGGGGTGATTCAGATCATATCTACCGGTACTGTTTAACCTTACGTTTACAATGTGTGGCTGAACTTCTCTGTGTGTGCATGCTCCACCCATAGAGACAAAGACAGTGAATTGCTGACAAATTGAATTATTTTTCATTCTGCAAAGAGTGAACATTCTTGCAGCTTGTTTGGAAGCAACCGGCGAACAAGGTAAACACGCATGGACTGGGAAATTTCGTTTAGTTATTCGATTAATTACTTCGTCAGGAGGTTATGTATTTACTGGGGTTTGTTTGTTAGTTAGCTACATCACTCAAAACGTTATGTGTGGATTTTGATTTAACTTTAAGGAAATGTCAGAAATTGGATAAGAAACAAGTGATTACCGTATTTTTTACCGGACTAAAGAGCGCACCGGGATACAAGCTTCACCAACTACATTTTAGAAGAAATATTTATGTTTCCATATTTTAGTCACATGGGACTATACGACACGGATATATATATGTTGTGAAATTAGTTATTTACACATAAATATTTTGTAAATGTTTATTTACATACTTAAATTGTTTCCAAACGGTGTCTGTAACACAACAGTAAAATGGATGATCAAACAAAACAGAAGTCATCGTCTTGGACCCACTAGCTGCGGAAACTAGCTCTCCAATCAGCTAAACAGACTCAATAACTCCACGGTGATGTTTTGGTAAATTTACTGAGGAATTTGTGAACCTGAAACAATACAAAAAGAATGCAGTTGTAAGTTAGTCATACTAACACAGACACCCGTAGACATGTTAGCATATTAGCTAATACTAACGACACTAGCTTCATTACATTGGGGACAGTGTGGCTCAGGTGGTAGAGCAGCCGTGCCAGCAAGTTGAGGTTTCCAAGTTTGATTCCAGCTTCCGCCATCCTAGTCACGTCCGTTGTGTCCTTGGGCAAAACACTTCACCCATGCTCCTGATGGTTCGTGGTTAGCGCCTTGCACGGCAGCTTCCGCCATCAGTGTGTGAATGGCTTTGAGTACCTTGAAGGTAGTAAAGCGCTATGCAAGTAGAGTTCTTTTACCATTTACATTACATTACAACGCTCCTACAGATGTCACACATGGGACGGTTTAGTAAGTAAGAACTGTTGTAGTTAAACTGTGCAACGTACAAACGTTGCTTGAAATGATAAATGAAGAATCGTTTCGAGCAGAAACGTTTTGGATTATACAGTAGGGCCTGTATAAATGAATGCAAAACTCTCAATACACACACACACATAACCCCACTCATCTTATGTCGGATGGGTGGGGTGTACTTATATGCAATGAGTTTATCTATCTATTTTTTGTGAGTTGGCCTTTTTGCACAAATATGTGTGTGTGTGTGTGTGTGTGTGTGTGTGTGTGTGTGTGTGTGTGTGTGTGTGTGTGTGTGTGTGTGTGTGTGTGTCTGTGTGAGAAAGCGACAGCGAGTGTATTTGTAGTGAGACAGATGGATAATAGCCCCAGTGCAGAAAGCAGGGCCCTGTGCAACGTGCAGCCCTGATTGCAGACCTGATTACCTGCCATATGCTAGCTGAAGGGTTGAGGGCCAGACCAAATGAGAACAGTATGCAAACGTTAAAGCGTCGTTTTTATAGCATAGTCATTATGCCCTTGCTCTGCCAAATGAAAATGAGCGTGGCAGGAAGGGAAAATAATGAAGTCATAAAAAATCGGACGGGTCACAGTGCGTGGTTGCTCTCGCCGCCACGTCTTGGCTCTGATCCCATTGTTTTGAAGGAAAGGGGGAAGAGCTCATTGCAAAGATGGCAGTAACACAACGGTTGTCTCGACCGTGGTTCCTGTCGAAAAGACGACTACTGAAGTATTAACTTTTCTGTCTTGTAACGGATGGCATCGAGTGTGGTTGTGCAATAGTACGTGTGTAAACCTCACTCCCTGGGAAATACATTGACTGCTTTTGGTTTTGTTGCGCTCTTGTCTCTTAATCTGTGGACTGGGGATCGAGCCCTTGGGTAGGGTGCGGAGGCAGGACCAGACAGGTGACATTGTGTTTTGTGCATAAATTACCTTTTAGTTGCAAGAGTAAGAAACACAGACGTGTGTGTGTGTGTGTGTGTGTGTGTGTGTGTGTGTGTGTGTGTGTGTGTGTGATGTGATTATGCTCCCATTAGCCTTTGCGTTCCCCATTATGCATGCAGCGTACAGGGCTAAACTGACCTTGTAAGATGATCATTGACTCTCCTTAGAAAAACACTTGTTATCCCAGGATTAACACACAAACCAATTACTACCTTCTAACCGCATGAGCTCAAGAAATAAAACATTTCTGATTTGCAATGCCCATAAATAAGAGCCTTGTCTGTTTGCTTAGAAGCGCTAAAGCAGTTTAAAAAAGGCTTCGCATTTTTCATGTGCACATTCAAAATTGACTAATGGCATGAGAAGCGACATTGTATTGTTTGAAATATATAAATACAGTTCAGCTCTATTGGCATTATTGCAAAAGTATGTAAAGGCTGGTGTTATAAAAATGAACACTATATTATAATTTTGTGGACCAAATTCCCACAATAAACTATGCCTTAAACTCAAAACCTGAGACAGACACTCAGGGGTTAAGTAGTCTTCTCAGGTTTAAAAACAAAAAAGCGACCGAATCTTTCAACCATTCAACTGGTTTGTATTTAAAAGTGTGGACTTAATGCTTTTATCTACCAAATATAATCTTGTTTGATGTGTTTACATGATTATGTTGGCAAACAATAATTGAGCTTCAAATGAACTTCGTTATATGATCATTTATGTCGCCAATGCAGCATACATGTCAGCCAGGTGCTTACTTTGGTGACGACAACTGAACGCAATTAACCCAGCTCAGACCATTGTGGGTTTTACAACCTGTTAGCAAGATATGCAAAGGACAACTTATGTTGCCACAGGCTCACCGTCACTTCCTCCTATGTTCATCCAGCAGGAGAATTGAGGAACTTGTGCATAATCCTGAAGCCCATTGTGGCCTACTTAGTGGAAGAGAACATGCCTTTCCAACTGGTCGTGCCTTTGTATGTGGGTCAACTTCATTCAAATTCTCTTTCATTCCAGCTCCTCTTCCGACACTGTGGCCGATCATTAGCTGTAATATAGGTCACCCCAGGCTTTGTGAGTCTCCAGCCCCATTTGCATTCTTGACTCAAATGTAGCACTTGTGGTGACTGAAGGCAGTGGAGAAGTGGGAAGCTTGGGGAAAGGTGGCATCAGAAGTTAAGGCAAAGCTTTTATCACTTTTGATGAAAGGATAGGGTCAATCTGGATACATGCTTAAAAGGATCAGAGTGTTTTCCCAGTGGTGATAAGATGAAACTCCTATAGATGCAAGGTTGGGTTGTACAGTAGGTGCACCATTCCAATAAGATTAAAAGAAAAGATGAGGAATTGCACCCCAGTGATTGAACTAATGGTTTCATTCATTAGAGGTATTAATGAATACAAATGACGGTAGTTGGGTTGGATCTGAACAAAATAAGATAATGCATCTTTCACTTACCTGTCATCCAAAGAAATTTAACACCAGTTTACCAAAAAAAAAAAAGTATCCTAATGTACAAATTAATGTTACAATTGTCCAGAGAATGCCCTATGCATACACATACATCAGACAACCATGGTGTGACCTCAGGATGCAGAGACAAGAAGCTACATGCAGGTAAAATGTTAAATTTTTGAATGTTTAATGTGCAAAAACACCAAAAAAGTGAACTATGAGAATTAGTCACAATAAACAAAAAAGACAGGGTCAAAAGGAAGGACACTGACAGATAAACCCAGCATATGAGTCCCCTGATCACTGGTCAAGAGCAGGTTTGGAGAACAGTGCTCAGAAGCAGTGGTAAAGTCACTGAAAGCTGTAACTAAAACAGTACCGTATTTTCCGCACTATAAGGCGCACCTAAAAACCACAATTTTTCTCAAAAGCTGACAGTGCGCCTAATAACCCGGTGCGCTTTATTACGATTCATTTTCATAAAGTTTCGGTCTCGCAACTTCGGTAAACAGCCGCCATCTTTTTTCCCGGTAGAACAGGAAGCGCTTCTTCTTCTACGCAAGCAACCGCCAATGAAAGCACTCGCCCCCATAGAACAGGAAGCGCTTCACCCGCCCCCATAGAACAGGAAGCGCTTCACCCGCCCCCGGAAGAAGAAGAAAAAACGCGCGGATATCACCGTACGTTTCATTTCCTGTTTACATCTGTAAAGACCACAAAATGGCTCCTACAAAACGATCCGGTTCATAAAAAGACGCAATCTCTCCATCCGCACACGGATTACTACCGTATTTCACAGCAACTGAACCGCACTGTGGAACGGGAGCACGTACGGTGAATATTCGCTCCACAGGGAATGAGAAGTCATCCTTCACTGTGGTTCTAGCTTGCCATGCTAACTTCCACCCATCCAAAAGAGACCTTTCCAGCCGGCGTCATCATAAAAGCTAACTCGAAGGGATGGATGGATGAAGAAAAGATGAGCGAGTGGTTAAGGGAAGTTTACGCGAAGAGGCCGGGTGGCTTTTTTCACACAGCTCCGAAGGCGAACACACCTTCACTAAGACGGGCAGATAGCGCCGGTCGACATACGCCAACATCTGCCAGTGGATCGTAAATGCCTGGGCAGATAGTTTCGGTCACAACTGTGGTCCGACCTTTCCGGAAGGCAGGATTCACAGAACTGCTGGACAACAGTGACACTGACTCCGGTGACTTCGACGAGACGGAACCGGCCATTTTGGATCCCGTATTCGCCCAACTTTTCAATTCGGACACCGAAGACGAAGAATTCGAAGGATTTACGAATGAAGAATAACTTCAGAAGGTGAGCGCTATGTTTATTTTGTGTGTTGTGACATTAACGTTCGAGCAACATTATGTTGCTATTGTTCTACACCATTTTGAATTTTACTATGTTTGTGATTGCACATTTGCGTACATTTTGGGACAGAGTTGTTAGAACGCTGGTTTTCAATATATTATTAAAGTTTGACTGAACTATCTGACTGTTTTTTTGACATTCACTTTAGCGCAGCGTTTTTTTGACATTCACTTTAGCGCAGCGTAGGCGCGGCTTTTAGTCCGGGGCGGCTTATTGGTGGACAAAATTATGAAATATGTAATTCATAGAAGGTGCGGCTAATAATCCGGTGCGCCTTATAGTGCGGAAAATACGGTAAGTGGAACAAAAATAAGCACACAAGATAGGAATAAACAATAAAGACAGGAAAACAACACAAAAACTGTCACGCAGATCAGGACAGCACAGGCATACAAGTACAAATAAGTTATATGTGTTCAATGAGTGAATGGTGTTGATATAATCATCATATTCATGGTCATTATGGTCAAATTCACAGTTCTGTACTCTGCTGCAGAACAAACCCAACATTGTGCTCAAATCGACATCAAGGGTTCGCACTTCTGTCTAAAGTTTGCATGTTGTCCCCGTGCTTGTGTGGGCTTTCTACAAGCACTCTAGCTTCATGCCATGTCACAAAAACATGCATGTTAGGTGACATTGTGTTTAGGTTTAAGTGTAAATGTGAATAGTTTGTTCCTTGTGCCCAAAGTCAGCTAAAGGTGGCTATAATGAGGACAAGTGGTATAGAAAATGAATGGACGGTATGTGAATTTGGCCCGGTTTGCTCAGCTTTTACACTGGCTTAGCATAGTAGGAAAACATATTGATAAAGTCACAATCTTGTTGGACAGCATTTGTGACATGACAACCCCCCCAAAATGTGGTCTGTGCCCTAGACCCTGTCCGGGCTGGATCCCGCATCCACACATCCCCACTGTTTGGTCCAATTTAGTCGAGCAGCATGAGCAATGAGGTTTACATTGCGCAACTTACTTTTGTACAACCAAACTAGCTGGTATCTGTTATATGTGCATTGCCGTGTTCAGCAGGGATCCTCAATTAAAATTGTTCAAGGGCCAGAATTTTTCTCGGCAGACAGTGCGAGGGCCAGATTGTCTAATTTGGAATAACCGGCCATCAGGCATTTGCCTATATACTTTTAAAAGGCTAAAAAAAAAGTTACTACAAATATTTCAGTTATTATTGAACAAAAATATGGATGCAACACTTTAGTTTTTGCTCCCATTTTTCAGGAGTTGAACTCAAAGCTCGAGAACTTTTACTATATACACAAACTACCTATTTCTCTGAAAAATTGTTCACAAATCTGCCTAAATCTGTGTTAGTGAGCATTTCTTCTTCGCCAAGATAATCCATCCCACCTCACAGGCGTGGAATATTAAGATGCAGATTAAACAGCATGATTGTTGCACTGGTGTGAAAGGCCTCTCTGAAATGTGCATTTTTGCTTTATTGGGGATCACACAGCACAATGCCAGAGTGTGCAGTTGCTGTTGCGTGTGAATTGCATATTAATTTCTCTGCCATTAGCCGTCTCCAAAAGCGTTTCAGAGAATTTGGCAGTACATCCAATCGGCCTCACAACCACAGAAGACGTGTAATCACACCAGCCGAGGACCTCCACATCCAGCAGGTGCACTTCCATGATTATCTGAGACCAGCCACCCGGACAGCTGCTGCAACAATTGGTTTGGATAACCAAATCATTTCTGCTCAAACTATGAGAAACCGTCTTAGGGAAGCTCATCGGCATGCTTGTCGAACTGACTGCAGTTTGTCGTCGTAGCCGACTTGAGTGGGCACATTAGATGGCGTTTGGCACATTGGAGAGGTGTTCTCGTCACGTATGAATCCCGGTTTTCACTGTTCAGGGCAGATGGCAGACAGCTTGTGTGGGAGAGCGGTTTGCTGATGTCAACTTTTTAGATTGAGTGGCCCATAGTGGGGGTGGGATTATGGTATTTTATGGACAACGAACGCAAGTGTATTTTATTGATGGCATTTTGCATGCACAGAGATACCATGACGAGATCATAAGGCCCATTCACCTGAGACCATCGCCTCCTGTTGCAGCATGACAATGCACGGCCCCAGGTTTCAAGGATCTTTACACAATTCCTGGAAGCTGAAAACATCTCAGTTCTTGCATGGCCAGCATACTCACCGGACATGTCACCTATCGAGCATGATGTGGATGCTGTGGATCGGCGTATTCGACAGCGTGTTCTAGTTCCTGCTAATAGCTAGCAACTTCGCACGGTCATTGAAGAGGAGTGGACCAACATTCCACAGACCACAATCAACAACCTCACCAACTCTATGGAAAAGAAATGTGTTGCACTGTGTGAGGCAAATGGTGGTCACACCACATACTAACTGCTTTTCTGACCCCCCAGAGCCAAATAAAACAAAACTGCACATTTCAGAGTGGCCTTTTATCGAGGGCAGCCTAAGGCACACCTGTGCAATAATCATGCTGTTTAATCAGCATCTTGATATGCCTCACCTGTGAGGTGGGATGGAATATCTTGGCAAAGAATAAATGCTCACTAACACAGATTTAGACAGATTTGGGAACAATATTTGAGAGGAATAGGTCTTTTGTGTATATAGTAATGATTTTAGAACTTTGAGTTCAACTCGTGAAAAATGGGAGCAAAAATAAAAGGGTTGCATTTATATTTTTTGTTTAGTATAATTATTAGTAGGGCAAGCGATTAAATCACAAAAACGTCTCGCATTAGTCATTGTGGGGGGCGTGGCCTGCGGGCCTGCGGAGAAGCGGGGCGTGTCAGGACCGGCTTCGAGATTAGCGGCAGGTGCGTAGATGACACAGCTGTGAGTGTTTGTCTGATCACCTGCCGCTCTGTTAAAGGCAGAGGCCGGTAAGGAGAAAGGTGGTTGTTGTTGGGGATGGCAGTTGGTGCCATCCCCAACGAGCGAGAGCAAAAACAAGACGGACGACACTGTGGAGAAAACCATTCATGTGCTCGAGCGAGAAGGAGAACACAGACACAACCGAATGGCTGAAAAGCAAGAAAAGGGACATTTATTGAAAAATAAATCCTTGTATCACACTATGCACGCTGCTGTCTTGTCGGTAACTGGTGACCCGAAGAACCCTGAAGCAAGAAGCTTCCACAGTCATGTATGAAAAATATTCCTTTATCTTCACTGCGGATTATTACCTGAAATGCAGCGCAGGAAATTTCACTTCAAAATACACCTCAAATGAGACTTTAGATAAAACTGTTACCAAGCCGATTGAGCAAATAACGTGCATTCAAGTAAAACAGTGAACATTATTTTGTGTATTACATTCTGAAAATAAATTTGCAATTGTTTCAAAATATGAAATAGATTATTTTTTTAAGTTAATTTCAATTATGCTAGCAAGTAATCAACTGTGATTAATCAATATCATTCCCACAGGCCGCATATTGGGCGGTGGACAGTATTCTGATCAGAAAAATATTCTAAGAATGTTTTTTAATAGCCCAGCGATACTGGACTTTTGGCAATTTTGCTAAACAGTACTGTTAAATATTTGTTATTTCCCTACGCTTTTACAATCGTTTTAAAACTGGTCTACTTTGAGGCTCGAGTAAACCAAACTACACTACACTGACACTGTTGGTATGTACCTGTGTTTTATTGATAGCATCCACACTTGACCAAACAAACCACACTAGCAGACAGCATACCCCAATTGTAATCACAGTGTATCAACAATCTAACATGTGATTGTCCAAATAATACTGTCCTATAGCTAATGGTCATTTGAGTTTGTTGGGTAGACCGAAATGTTGCCTTTCATATGTAGGTTTTAATATTATCAAAGCACAGTAATCACAAAACAGAGGTTTCAGTCTGTGTTTGATATGCAAACTCGTAAGGGGCTATTGACAGTTTTTTCCACCCTCCTTGGTGAATTGCATGTCTCCTCCTTAATTGTTATTGGAGATGTTATCGTGAAGCGGATATAACCCTTGCTTTTGAGGCTGTAAAAGCCTGACAGTGGTGTGAAGAGGGCAGAACTGGAGAGTTATGCAAAATACAGCCAATGTATAATTAATTATCCCAACCAACCTCACTCACCCCTTATCAACCTCTCTATCCTCTTTAGGATGGACAGCTGGCACAAGGGCATCTGTTTGACCTCTAAGGGCTTCTGTGTTAAATTGAGATACAGAGGGCAAGGAAAGAATATAAATTTGTAAATAGGAGAAAAAAATGACATTGTGTTAGCTAATGCAGTGATTCTCAAACTGTGGGGTTCCATCTCGTGGTATGCCAAAGAATCACTTGATTAAACTATAGTGTTTCATTTTCCTATATTCAAACACAGTTTTACTGTTCAAATTGTATGTAATGTTACACAGGCCAAAAATATTAAATATACCTTTGCCTTGTTTTTAATTAATACTTAGACCTACTACGCTACTTTATTTAATGTTGGTGAATATGGTGGTAAATGGAGAGCCAAGTATTTTCTGTGGTGTTACTTGGTGAAAAAAGTTATATAACTTTCTGACAGGCCTCTCTGAAAGGTGCAGTATTGCTTTATTGGGGATCACACAGCACAATGCCAGAGTGTGCAGTCGCTGGTGCGCGTGAATTGAATATTAATTTCTCTACCATAAGCCGTTGCCAAATGGGTTCATTTGAAAAAAGTTTGCTTGTGCATTTAAAAACAACATCAAATTGCGGCAATTATGTATTCGATTTTAAATGCCAGTTATAGTATCAGGAGCATCTTTCTAAGCAACACACACCCCAGTACAACCTGTTAAAAAATGGTGTTACAATCACAGTAAATAATTGTGTAAAAATCTGAAAACTATAAAATATAATTTTACCGTAGTCCAGTGCTTCTCGAGAAGTCAGGACCGCCCTGGGGTACAGCAATTTTCTGTGACCCCCATGAATTGAATTACTATTGAGAACTTATTATGTATTTATTTGTCTAATCAACTGAGTAACATTCTTAATATATGAAATGCAGAAACACCTTTTTTGTTTCATTGCTGTCACAAACTTCTCCATCTGTCTGCCTCCAATAGCTCTGTACACATGCGGTACAGAGGGTTCAGAAAAGCAGTCAGTGTGACCACCATTTGCAAACCATGATATTATTGGTGATGCAAACCAATTGTTGCAGCAGCTGTCCGGGTGGCTAGTCTCAGACAATCATGGAGGTGAACCTGCTGGATGTGAATGAATGATAAATGATAAATGGGTTGTACTTGTATAGCGCTTTTCTACCTTCAAGGTACTCAAAGCGCTTTGACACTACTTCCACATTTACCCATTCACACACACATTCACACACTGATGGAGGGAGCTGACATGCAAGGCGCTAACCAGCACCCATCAGGAGCAAGGGTGAAGTGTCTTGCTCAGAACACAACGGACATGACGAGGTTGGTACTAGGTGGGGATTGAACCAGGGACCCTCGGGTTGCGCACGGCCACTCTTCCACTGCGCCACGCCGTCCCTAATGAATGAATGAATGATCTTTATTTGTCATTGTGCATGTACAAGTTCAGGTCCAACGAAATTTAGGTTGCTTCCCTGAGGTGCTTTGCATTTAAAATAAAGAAGAAACAACACAATATACACAATATGCAATATACAATATGGCCTAAGACCACTCTAAGAGGCAATGTAAAAAAACCGAGACAATAAAAAGTATAAAGTGACTAGTAAACTGACTAGAGAGGAGTAATGCTGGTTCCCAGTGTGCTGAGGGGTGGGAGTCAGTATTTCCTACCTCCTATGCTGTGCAGGCTTTTATTGTGGATTAAATATGTAAATAAATATGGTAAATATTGTCCAGTTGGCGTGTAATCGCTGATTGCACAGTCCCGGATCGTGATTGACCGGTGGCTTCCTCATGTTGCACGTGAGGGAGTTTTTATTTTAATTTTAATTTTTTTTTTTTTTACATTCCAGCTGCGTTTAGTGCAGTTATGGCCCGGTGGTAGAAACTG
This sequence comes from Nerophis lumbriciformis, assembly GCF_033978685.3. Lineage (NCBI taxonomy): Eukaryota > Metazoa > Chordata > Actinopteri > Syngnathiformes > Syngnathidae > Nerophis > Nerophis lumbriciformis. Next base: position 46,310,351 of record NC_084549.2, on the reverse strand, counting down.
TTCTTGAGTCTATTTGTGCGGGTTCGCATGGTTCTGAAACGTCTGCCGGTAGGCAGCCGATCGAAGTGGCTGTTGCCAGGGCGGGATGGGTCCTTGAGTATGTTGGCTGCCTTTTTCAGGCAGCGGGAGTTGTACAGTTCTTCCAGGGAGGGGAGGGGGCACCCGATGAATTTTTTGGGCCGAGTTGATGACCCTCTGGAGAGCTTTCCTCTCTGCTGCTGTGCAGCTGCAGAACCATACGCAGATGCAGTATGTGAGGATGCTCTCCACAGAACAGCGGTAGAAGGACACCAGTAGATCCTGTCTCAGGTGGAGATTCCTGAGTACTCTCAAGAAGTAGAGCCTCTGCTGTGCCCTCTTGACGATGGCCGTGGTGTTGGTCCTCCAGGACAGGTCCTCCTCCAGGTGAACTCCCAGGAAGTGTAGGGATGAGACTCTTTCCACACAGCCCCCATTGATGTACAGGGGCTGTATGGTAGTTTTTCTCCTCCTGCTGTCCAAGATCACTTCCTGGGTCTTGAGCTGGTTCAGCTTCAGGTTGTTCACCCTGCTCAACACTTCCAGCTGCTCCACCTCGTCCCGGTATGCCGTCTCGTCGACCCCAGAGATACAGCCCACCACCGTTGTGTCATCGGCAAACTTTTTGATGTGATTGCCGGGGTGGGTGGCTGTGAAGTCGTGGGTGTAGAGTGAGTAGAGCAGGGGGCTCAGCACGCAGCCCTGAGGTGAGCCGGTGCTGAGGCTGAGGGCTGTGGAGGTGTGGGTACCCATCCTCACCCTCTGATGGCCGGTCGGTCAGGAAGTCTTTAATCCAGAGACAGGTGGGGTTGGATATTCCGAGGTCTGCTAGCTTGGTCACCAGTCTGTCAGGTAAGATGGTATTAAATGCAGAGCTGAAGTCTACAAAGAGCAGCCGTACATAGCTCCCCCCCCCCCCCCCCCTCCATGACGGACATGGCGGAGTGGAGAGCCGTAGCGATGGCGTCCTCCGTAGACCTGTTGGCTCGGTAGGCAAACTGATGGGGGTCCAATGCGGTCGGTAGGGATGAGAGGATGTGGGTCCGGACCAGTTTCTCGAAACACTTCATTGTGATGGAAGTGAGTGCCACTGGCCGGTAGTCGTTCAGACAGCTGACAGTGTTTTTTTTGGGGGGGGGGGACCGGGATGATGGTGGAGGTTTTCAGGCAGGATGGGACGGTGGCCTGGGACAGGGACCGGTTGAAGATGTCGGTGAGGACACCAGCCAGCTGATCAGCGCAGTCTCTCAGCACCCGTCCGGAGACGCCGTCCGGTCCCGCAGCCTTCCTCGGGTTCACGGCTTTCAGTGTGCGTCTGACCTCGTGCTCCGTCACTGAAAGTGTGAGGCTGCTGCGGTCTGCCGAGTGAGGTGTGACTGCTGATTGAGGTGTGGCTGTTGGGTGAGGTGTTGCTACTGAGTGAGGTGTGACTGCTTCCGATGGTCTTACCTCAAAGCGGGCGTAGAAGGAGTTCAGCTCCTCTGCCAGCCGGGGGTTTCCCCTGCCGGCCGGGAGGTTGCTGGGCCTGTAGTTGGTCATGTGCTGGACCCCCTGCCATACCCTCCTGGAGTCGTTGCTTTGGAAGAAGTCCTCAATCTTCGTTTTGTAGTCCTCCTTAGCCTCCCTGATACCACACTTCAGGCTGGCTCTGGCAGTGCTGTAGAGCTCCCCGTCGCCAGATCTGAACGCGGTATCCCTCTCCCTCAGCAGCCTCTGCACCTCTCTCGTCATCCACGGCTTTGTGTTGGAATAGACTCGGACACGCTTATCCACAGTAACAGAGTCTGTGCAGTGTTTTATGTAGCCCAGTACTCCTGATGCGTATTTCTCCAGGTCCTCGTCTTCAAAGACCTCCCACGCAGTGGTGTCAAAGCAGTCTTGCAGCTTTTCAGTGGCACCTTCAGGCCAGGTATTGATGGTCTTTGTTGTGGTGGGAGCACTTATCCGGGTGGGGGTGTATGCTGGGATGAGTAGCAGGGATATGTGGTCTGACTGGCCCATGTGTGCTAAAGGTTTAGCTCTGTAGCCCAGCTTAATATTGGAGTAAACCTTGTCCAGTGTGTTTTTGCCTGTTGTGGCACATTTTACATGCTGGTGTAGTTTGGGGGGCACTACCTTCAGGTTAGCATGATTAAAGTCTCCTGCGATGATATGAGCAGCCTCCGGATACATGCTTTGTTGCTGGTTGATTGTATCATGCAGCTGACCTAGCGCCGTGCTAGCGTTAGCATCTGGCGCTATGTACACTGCGGTTAGCAACACGGCATTGTATTCCCACGGCAGGTAAAAGGGCCGACATTTAATAGTCAGATATTCTAGATTAGGGGAACAGTGGCTACTCACAATGCTTGTGTGTGTTCCCCATGTGTCCTTTGTGAATATTAATAGTCCTCCTCCCCGCGATTTCCCTGTAGCCTCTTTTGTCCTGTCTAGGCTAAGTAGAGTGTAGCCTGTTAGCTCGATAGCTAGGTCCGGGATGGATGAATGGAGCCAGGTTTCTGTGACTATTAGCGCGCAGCTATTCCTCACGGTGGTGTTCGTTGCTACCTGTAGCCTCAGATCGTCCATCTTGTTTGCAAGTGATCTTGCATTTGTGAGAAATATACTCGGCAGTGGTGGTTTGTTTGGTCGTTGTCTTAGCCTCTCCAGCACACCTGTGCAATAATCATGCTATTTAATCAGAATCTTGATATGGCACACCTTTGAGGTGGGATGGATTATCTTGGCAAAGAAGAAATTTTCATATTGATATAATATTTGAGAGCAATAGGCATTTTGTGTATATAGTAAAAGTTTTACATCGAGTTCAACTCTTGAAAAATGAGAGCAAGTACAAAAGTGCTCAGATTATAATTTGTTCAGTATAAATATATATATATATATATATATATATATATATATATATATATATATATATGTATGTATGTATGTATGTATGTATGTATGTATGTATATATGTATCTATGCTGAAAAATTATTTCTGTGAGGTCTGGTTTTACGGATGGATGACAGGGTGTGCTTCACATTCTCTGTTTTAGTTCATCCAAACAGTGTTAGATGGGTTGGGGTCAAGTTATTACACATCCATCCAACCATTTCTCTTCGAACCTTGCTTTTGGTCACTGGGGCACAGGCATGCTGTGACAGAAAATATCCCTACCAAAATTTTTCTGGGTTCACTGGAAATGTACGATTCAGGGTAAACAATTGTGTACAGTGTTGCGCTTGTAACGCGAAAGCAAGACAACTTGAAATATCTTTGACACACAAACGTGTGCGCCGTTTATTCAAACAAAGAGCAGAAGTATATTTTTGCATAAAGCGACTCAAACAAACACCTACCTTTGTGTAAAGCTCTTGACGGTCACTTAAAGGGGCCGCACGAAATTACTCACTCTTAACTGCATATATGAATGGTAAACAAGAACAACATTGTTATGTGCACAAAAGAACAATGGCAGTGAATAATGATGACGACGTCAAGTAAACAGGTGCGGTGACTAATGTCCCGAAAGCAACGCTACAACAGTAAGATGATTGTCTCCTAATTTATGTAGCTAAAGCATCCAGCAGTGGTTTTAGCGATGGACCACATGGTGACATAGGGTGACACTCTCTAAGGCAGTGTTTATGGAAGTATTATTGAAGCAAAATAATTTGCAAATGCGTATCTTACTGTCTGAATGTGTGTGTGTGTGTGTGTGTGTGTGTGTGTGTGTGTGTGTGTGTGTGTGTGTGTGTGTGTGTGTGTGTGTAATCAAATCTGCGTGTCTGCATTTTTATCTTTTCAGCATTCGTCTTTTCCGTGAATGTTCGTCGTGCTCTCGCTCTCCCCAAGCTCCAACAATGTCTCTCCTCCCGGTTTGCTGCTTATACAGAGCGACAGGTGATTAGATAACAAGGCCCAGGTGGGCCATCTACGCACCTGTCGCTGACTTCGAGGCCGGTCGTGGCACACCCCGCCTCGCTGCAGGCCCGCAGGCCACGCCCCCCTCCACATATCTCCACCGCCAGACGCAGGCCGGGAAGCCGTCCGGCCGCGCCTCCCCCCCCTCCCCCTCCCGAGTCCTTAGGGACTCGAGCACTGCCCCCCCCCTCGCCGCATGTGTTCTTCACAGCTGCTTCTCTGGATGATGACGTCATCCATATGCAGCCTGAGGGCGCAGTACCCGGTCCATGAGGCGCTGAAACGTGGCGGGCGCACCGAACAAGCCAAACGGAAGTGTTACAAATTGGTATAAACCTACCGGAGTGGAAAATGCCGTGCCCAGCCGATCTAGGAGCTCGTCGACCCGGGGCATTGGGTAGGCGTCAAAACGTGACACTTCAGTTACCTTGCGGTAATCCACACAGAACCGCACAGACCCATCCTTCTTCCCTACCAGAACGATGGGGCTATACCCCGCACTGTGGGATTCTTCTATTACCCCCAACTCCAGCATGGATTTTAATTCCTCCGGAACTACTTTGCATATGTGTTCGGGGAGCCTGTAGGGCCGAGACCGCACCGTAACACCCGTGCTGGTCTCAATGTGATGCTGGATGAGGTTCGTGCGGCCCGGCCGAGGGGAGAACACATCAGAAAAGCGGTGCTGCAGCTTGACAACATCCGCTTTCTGCGCTAACGTGAGCTGATTATCACAGAAGAGGGGGGAGGACAGGGCAGAGCGGGGGATCTCTGGCCTGAACTCCTCCTCCTCCTCGACCACCGTCACCATGGAAACAGGCTCCGCCTCCTTGCATGCCTTCAGGAGGTTTAGATGGTAAATTTGAGTGTCTCCGTCCCGGTCCAAGCGCCGGACCTCATAATCCACATCACCCACTTGCCGTGTGACCACACAAGGTCCTTGCCACCTGGTGAGTAATTTCGAGCTGGACGTTGGAAGTAACACAAGCACTTTTTCTCCCGGTGAAAATTTCCTTAGCTGAGCCCCCCTGTTATACAAGCGCTGTTGACGTTCCTGGGCCCGGAGCAAATTCTCGTGTGACAAGTGCCCCACCGTGTGGAGTTTTGCTCGCAGGTCCATGACGTATTGAATTTCGTTTTTGCTGGAGCTTGGACCCTCCTCCCAGCTTTCTTTAATTATGTCCAAGACCCCGCACGGCTTCCTGCCGTATAATAATTCAAAAGGGGCAAACCCTGTGGAGGCCTGGGGTACTTCCCGCATTGCAAACAGAAGGGGCTCTAACCATTTATCCAAATTTGGTTTGTCCTCGTGCGTAAACTTACGGATCATGGTTTTCAGCGTCTTATTTAGCCGCTCCACCAGTGGTATACGCTGGTGCGGATTGCTTTAATTCCCAATAATCCGTACAGTTCCTTTATCGCGCGTGACATAAAGGACGTACCCTGGTCAGTCAGAATCTCTTTCGGGATTCCGACTCGGGAAATGACCTGAAACAGTGCTTGCACTACACTCTTTGCGGAGACGGAGCGCAGCAGCACTGCTTCGGGATAACGAGTTGCGTAATCCACCTGGACTAGCACAAAACGATATATCCGTGTGCTCGGGTGCAATGGTCCGAACAAAGACCTGGAGAACATTCAAAAGTGGACTGACACCTGGAAGGTCACTTTTAAACCCAACAAGTGCAAGGCTATAATCCTGTCCAGGATGAGGAATTCATCCCGCCCAGATCTTTTCTTCTGGGCCACTAAAATCGGGCTCTGTGAGCAGATAGAAGTTCTGGGTCTTTGTATTGACTCCAAACTAACGTGGACCAGCCACCTGTCCATCATGTGCAAACGTCCTGGTGAACGTCTCGGAGCGCTACGTAAGCTGGCCAACAAGCTTGACTCTAAAGGCAGAGCCAACATCTATAAGAGCCAGGTCAGAAACATTATGGAGTACTCCTGCTTAGCCTGGATGAATGCCGCTCAAACCACTCTCGGGCAGCACAAAACCATCCAAAAAAAGGTTCTTACAATCATTAGCGTGGATGAGGACTTTGCCCTACAGCAGTTCGCCATCAGCAAGCTGTGTCATCGACGAGCAGCTGCATCAACAACTGCCCTTTATAAAATGCACACCCCCAGCTGTCCTGCCAATCTTAAAGCTTTGCTACCCCCAGCCCACATCTCATGTTGTATCACCCGGAGGGTACTACCAAGCCATGCCCTGGAAATCCCAAAATCAAACACCAAATGCCTCGACAGGAGCTTTCTCCACTCTGCTATTAGAATATGAAACAGCCCCTGTGGTTGTTGGAGACATTACATCAAGCAGTATTCATGCCTTCAAGAAGAGGCTGAACAAACACCTCCTCAGTTTGTGACTGTAATCCCTTTTTAAAGCTCAAGGACTTTTAATCATCAAACATATAGTTCATATATACCCCTGAGGTGATGTAGATCAGTGATATGTTCTTTGATTCTATTTTCTTAAAGGGGAACATTATCACAATTTCAGAATGGTTAAAACCATTAAAAATCAGCTCCCAGTGGCTTATTATATTTTTCGAAGTTTTTTTCAAAATTTTACCCATCACGCAATATCCCTAAAAAAAGCTTCAAAGTGCCTGATTTTAACCACCCGTCCATTTTCCTGTGACGTCACATAGTGAAGCCAACACAAACAAACATGGCGGAAAGAACAGCAAGCTATGGCGACATTAGCTCAGATTCAGACTCGGATTTCAGCGGCTTAAGCGATTCAACAGATTATGAATGTATTGAAACGGATGGTTGTAGTGTGGAGGCAGGTAGCGAAAACGAAATTGAAGAAGAAACTGAAGCTATTGAGCCATATCGGTTTGAACCGTATGCAAGCGAAACCGACGAAAACGACACAACAGCCAGCGACACGGGAGAAAGCGAGGACGAATTCGGCGATCGCCTTCTAACCAACGATTGGTATGTGTTTGTTTGGCATTAAAGGAAACTAACAACTATGAACAAGGTTTACAGCATATGAAATACATTTGGCAACAACATGCACTTTGAGAGTGCAGACAGCCCAATTTTCATCAATTAATATATTCTGTAGACATACCCTCATCCGCGCTCTTTTCCTGAAAGCTGATCTGTCCAGTTTTGGAGTTGATGTCAGCAGGCCAGGGAAGCTAGGGTCGATATTCTTCTCTTGATAAGACATCCAGGGGGTTTAGCTCGCTCGTCTGCAGGAACAAACTGCCGCCATAGCTTGCCATGCTAGCGAGGGCCTTTGTCCATGAATTGCTCACACACTCCGGCAGATTCAATGGGGGTCTGGCGGCAGATTTCTTTGACTTTATCGTTGGAAATGCATCTGCTTTGAGTGTCGCAGGATATCCACACATTCTTGCCTTCTCTGTCGTAGCATAGCTTTCGTCGGTAAAGTGTGCGGAACAAACGTCCAATTTTTTGCCACTTTCGCATCTTTGGGCCGCTGGTGCAACTTGAATCCGTCCCTGTTCGTGTTGTTACACCCTCCGACAACACACCGACGAGGCATGATGTCTCCAAGGTACGGAAAACAGTCGAAAAAACGGAAAATAACAGAGCTGATTTGACTCTGTGTTTGAGAAAATGGCGGATTGCTTCCCGATGTGACGTCACAACGTGACGTCACATCGGGAAGCAATCCGCTCCGAAAGCGAATATTAGAAAGGCGTTTAATTCGCTAAAATTCACCCATTTAGAGTTCGGAAATCGGTTAAAAATATATATGGTCTTTTTTCTGCAACATCAAAGTATATATTGACGCTTACATAGGTCTGGTGATAATGTTCCTCTTTAAACCTGTATCTGCAAAAGCGTTATATAAATAAAAATTAAAAAAAACTTTTCCACCGTGCTGCCGAGGCAGTATAGTATCTATTTTAATTCATTAGTACCGCGGTACTTTATTATTACCGGTATACCGTACAACCCTAGTAATACACGTTTCTACCACTTGTGGCAGTAATGCGTCAATCTGCGGCTAAGTTCACACAGCAGGTAATGATGCCTAATTTAATAAATTTTGTTAAAGCCAATATTTTAAGTAGTTGATTAACAAAAATGGGGAATGGGTCTCTGAAATGACCAACATGTGCACTTGACATAATGACTGCCAACACAATTTAATGTAGAAATGGTAATATATATTTTATTTTTATTTTTTCAAGCAAGACTCGGCCTCACCTGCCTACCCTGATCGCATGTCCCCCATCGCGGCGCTTAACCGAGGGACTTTAAACCAAGAGACATACGAAAGAGAAGCAAAGTGAAGCGAGTGACTCGAAAGAACAAGGGACATATGGGTATACGGGTGGCGGGGCTCTCCCTTAGAGATAGGGTGAGAAGCTCAGCCATCCGGGGGGAGCTCAAAGTAAAGCCGCTGCTCCTCCACATCGAGAGGAGCCAGATGAGGTGGTTCGGGCATCTGGTCGGGATGCCACCCGGACGCCTCCCTACGGAGATATTTAGGGCACGTCCGACCAGTAGGAGGCCACGGGGAAAACCCAGGACACGTTGGGAAGACTATGTCCCCGGCTGGCCTGGGAACGCCTCGGGATCCCCCGGGAAGAGCTGGACAAAGTGTCTGGGGAGAGGAAAGTATGGGCTTCCCTGCTTAGGTTGCTGCCCCCGCGACCCGACCTCGGATAAGCGGAAGAAGATGGATGGATGGATGGATGGATGGCATATGGGTATAGAAGAGCAATGTGTCCCCACTTTCTACTTCTGCACTCTCTCGCCCTGGCCACCGATCATGGTGAGGGGTGGAAAGAGAGGAGTGAACTGACAAAGAAAAACACATGACATTGTCTATGAAGAGAAAATTGTACAGCGAAAATAGAGCTTTCAACCCAGAATGGAGGGACTCGATTCGGTTCATTCTTTTCTCTGGAAGCACAAAACAGTCTGTCTCATATTCTGAGAGACCATGTCACTTTTATAAAGTGGCAATGTGAAACGCCACTATGACACAAAGTATAACGTTTTTGATCAAACATTCACACTCATGTCTGAACTGAGGTCAACAAAATGTGCAGAAAAACTGACAATACACTGTATTAAGGCAGCAGAACCCAGTGATTTCCTCAAACTAATCCGCGAGATGCTGTCGGTAAAAAGGTAAGAAAATCAACGGTAATATTGGTAAATACATTTATATTTTATTGATATACCAATGTTTATAGTAACTTGTAGTGTTGTGGTACAAGCTAAATATTGTGCAGCCAGTGTGGGGTTGGTTTCCACTCAGTGACTATCAGAGGTGGATAGAGTACCCAAAAATTGCACTCAAGTATGAGTACTTTAGAATAATATGACTCAAGTAAAAGTAACAAGTAGTTATCAAAATAATTACTTGTGTAAGAGTAAGTAAGTATTCTGCAAATAAAACCTACGCAAGTATTGAGTAACTTGTGAGTAACTTCTGATGTATTTATTAGCTATTTTTTTATGGTTCTTGGACTACCATTGTAGTTAATGTGTGCCTGTGTGTAAAACATAAAAATATTATACAATTTGTTGGAACATGTTTTCTCTAGGTAGAAGTGGATTTCTTGTAGGTCGAACTGTGAACATTTCTACGGACACAGATGACAGCACATTATATACTGTAAATGTTCTTTTTACTAGTTTTTAAAGTAATCATTGAAGCCTTGTCTGACGTCATGTCACTTTTTACAGTCGGTACTTTTCTTTGCACTAAATTAGTCTGATTTGTGAAATAATTCAGTTTCTTCTATTTTCACAGCAACATGTGAAGTTCTAGTTTCCATGCTCTTATCTAATGTGACTGATGGCCATACGCAATGCGCCTCTCTTACACGAGGAGGTGATTGTGGTCATTTCAGCTTGTTAAGCTATGTGGAAAGTGAATACAGAAGAAGAAGAGAATGCTACATGCTAATAAGTTAGCGCTAATGACTTTCAAGCTTTCGATCCAACAGATAACTTTTGATTGATTGATTGAAACTTTTATTAGTAGATTGCACAGTACAGTACATATTCCGTACAATTGACCACTAAATGGTAACACCCGAATAAGTTTATCAACTTGTTTAAGTCGGGGTCCACGTTAATCAATTCATGGTAAACTACAACGTTCCACTGCTATTTAGTGTTGTTGGTAATGTTTTACACTTAATTGACACTTGTGGTTATTAGGATCATTAAAGAAATACAAAAAGATTGCTATTTTAGTCAACTGCTTACCAGTTGTCTCAAACAGCCAGAATGTGCTGGCTCCACATAATTAAATTGTCTTATGTTGGGAACATTCAACACTTGGTAAACAAGTAGGTTTCTAGATAATCATACAATTGGCCAGTGTTAATTTTGACAGCAGTTTTTTTATTTAGTTTGAGTCATAGTCTTTTGACTAAAATGTATTTTAGTTTTAGTCATGTGAATTAATGTAGTTTTAGTCTAGTTTTAGTCGACGGACTTCCACATTTTACTCGAGTAAAATTAGAGTAAATTGTGTTGACTAAATTATAAAGTATAACAGACAATGCCTATTTGAAGTTGTCTTGAAAGCACTTTTATCAATTATTTATCATTGCAGAGCATCTCAAAAACTACAAGACCTGTGTGGAGAGGCGGGGCCGGAGGACCGACGGCGAGGCGTGCTGCGCTGAAGCCCGCTCCAAGATGGCGGTGAGGAGGCGGGGACGGCGAGCAAGCGGCGAGACGGGGCGCGCCGAGAGCGACGCGGCAATCGTGACCAGGTGTGGGGATCGCGCACCTGGTCACAATCAGCTGATCCCATTGCGGTGTTTAAGAAGGCAGCAGCCGAGAACGACGGGGCAGAAGGAGGTGGAGAGCCAGAAGTGCTGGAGGAGCGAGAGAGACGGAGCACAAGACGCAGAAGACGCGGCCGGCTGAAAAGCTGAAGCAGACGGCGGAGCGAGCAGCAGAGGGAGGCAAGTGCTGAAAAGCACAAAAGACTTGTCTTATTGAAAAATAAACAAAGTCACAACCCCGCTCGAAGCGATGTTTGTCCTAGAAAGATGGTCCTGGGAACCCAGACCCTCCGCCTGGCCCGCTAGCACCTGCAGGAGCTGCAATTGTTGGCGGGACTCTTCGAGACGCTGACGGCTGCCTGTCTGTCACACTTTACGCCCAAAGTGGAAGGACCATCGGAGGCGGGGGAGGACGATCTCCTGTGGGCCCTCGTGGGGGTGCTCACGGAGCTGCACTTGCCTGACATCTCTGTATCCTGGGGTCCAGACCAACAAGGCCACACCGAAAAGGTACACGAACAATTCATTCTTTAGTCATTGTGACACCTTTTTGTGAGGACAATCGCAAACACACCTAATTTGACTTCCCTCCCCAGTACTAACTGCACTCACCTCTTGCCTTTTGCCGACTGCAAACCCGCTCATATTTTCTTGGCATTCATGCAAGAAAGTCAGCATAACTGCTGACACTTTCAAGATAGCCGAAGGTGAGTGAGAAAATAACTTCACTGTAACTCAGAGTCTTAATTCTTTGCCACCCCTTATAGTCCACCAAAGTCCACCTCTTTTGATGTCCCATCTCTGATCCCCTCATTCATGGCTGACGGCTGACATGGAACAATCATTAGAATCTAAATCATTACATCTCTCCTGACATTACCATGGCATTTTTGTCCTGGCACAGGTGGGAGAGTGAGTACCCGCTCACAGGAACATTAATTCTCACTACTCGAATATGGCTCTTTTCCTAAATGTGCATCATTTACCGCGATTGTGAGCAGAGAGTCCACATGCATTCTTATCAGAGGCCATGTGGGCCCTTTTCATTCCAGCTGCTATCAGCATTAATTCTTTTTGACATTTCAGATAAGCATCTTTCCCCCTCCGCAGACAGCAGAGATGTCGCATAAAAAAGAAATTCTACATATTTGCAACTAACGTATATTTAAACAAAAAAATCTCAGTTCAGAATTGGAATACCGTCGAGCCAACTGTCATCCCTTATCCTGATACAGATGAGGAGATAGCTGTAGGTGGTGTGTACATCAGTGACATACAGCCTGTCCGTTATATTAGAACACATTATAACACGGTATAATAATTATATCTGCTTCTGACTTGTTTACATTTCATGTAAGCAATTTCATAAGAGGTCACTCTTTCGTATCCAAATATGTTTGGTGATGCAAACAATGCAGTGACCGCTACGTACTGTATATCCGCCTGGTGTTAGCTCAGCAGATTATCTACCTACTGCCTTTCTGTTTGCCAAGTTAAGACAGGAAGTCAACACAGTTCAATCCTTGCATTATGGATGTGATTGTTATCAGTAGTTTAGCAAGGACAAAAGCCTTATACGTTATGTTACATTAATCTTTAACACAAGTCATTTAAGACTCGTATTGCTGCAAAATGTTAGCAGTGAATGGTAACAATTTATTGTCAAATTAAAATAATCCTATTTGGTAACAGTAGAAGAGAAAGTCAAACACAGATACAAATAGACTGACTAAATATTGAAATGGGAAAATAAAACACATTTTTGGGTGTAATAATTGATGATAAAATGAACTGGAAAGCTCATGTAAAAAAAAATATACAACAGAAAGTAGCAAGAAACACGTCAATAATGAATAAAGCAAAACATGTTCAAGACCAGGACTGAGACAAGACTGGGCAGCACGGTGGAACAGGGGTTAGTGCATGTGCCTCACAATACGAAGGTCCTGAGTAGTCCTGAGTTCAATCCCGGGCTCGGGATCTTTCTGTGTGGAGTTTGCATGTTCTCCCCATGACTGCGTGGGTTCCCTCCGGGTACTCCGGCTTCCTCCCACCTCCAAAGACATGCACCTGGGGATAGGTTGATTGGCAACACTAAATTGGCCCTTGTGTGTGAATGTGAGTGTGAATGTTGTCTGTCTATCTGTGTTGGCCCTGTGATGAGGTGGCGACTTGTCCAGGGTGTACCCCGCCTTCTGCCTGAATGCAGCTGAGATGGGCTCCAGCACCCCCGCGACCGAACGGAACAAGCGGTAGAAAATGGATGGATGGATGGATGTTCAAGACCAAAAATCACTTCATATTCTCTACTGCAGTGTATTTCAACCACTGTGTCGCGGCACACTAGTGTGCCGTGAGATACAGTCTGGTGTGCCGTGGGAGATTATCTAATTTCACCTATTTGGGTTAAAAATATTTTTTGCAAAGCAGTAATTATAGTCTGCAAATTATGTGTTGTTGTTGAGTGTCGGTGCTGTCTAGAGCTTGGCAGAGTAACCGTGTAATACTCTTCCATATCAGTAGGTGGAAGCAGGTAGCTAATTGCTGTGTAGATGTCGGAAACAGCAGTAGGCAGTGTGCAGGTGAAAAGGTGTCTAATGCTTAAACCAAAAATAAACAAAAGGTGAGTGCCCCTAAGAAAAGGCATTGAAGCTTAGGGAAGGCTATGCAGAACAAAACTAAAACTGAACTGGCTACAAAGTAAACAAAAACAGAATGCTGTAAGACAGCAAAGACTTACTGTGGAGCAAAGACGGCGTCCACAACGTACATCTGAACATGACATGACCATCAACAATGTCCCCACAAAGAAGGATAAAAACAACTGAAATATTCTTGATTGCTAAAACAAAGTAGATGCGGGAAACATCGCTCAAAGGGAAGACATGAAACTGCTACAGGAAAATACCAAAAAAAGAGAAAAAGCCACCAAAATAGGAGTGCAAGACAAAAAGTAAAACACCACACACAAGAAAACAGCAAAAAAGTCCAAATAAGTCAAGGTGTGATGTGACAGGTGGTGACAGTACACCTACTTTGAGACAAGAGCTATAGTGATGCATGGTTGGTTATGCTTTAAAGTCATATCCAACAATTGTGACAATGACTTTTTACTGTCAACTGAGTTTCGTTTTTTAAGATTTCTGCTAGTGGTGTGCCTCCGCATTTTTTCAACGCAAAAAAATGTGCCTTGGCTCAAAAAAGGTTGAAAAACACTGCTCTACTGCTCACTACTGTTACCATATTTGAGTTATTGTGTAGACATATGAGGAAACATGTTATGATCCGGTGCTGGATCATAGTTTATTTTGGGTTTTGAGTCAAAAGTTCTGTTTCAGCACCCCTGTTTTGTGTTGTCTTGGTCGTCATGGGTGCTGATTGTTTTCGCCTGCATCTGATTAGTGTTCGGGACTCACACCTGTTCCCGGGCCCTAATCAGAGAGCTATTTAGTCCTGCCTTTTCTGGTCACTCAGTCTGGTGCTTTTGTTTGCTTTACGCAACTGTCACGATCGTCCCTTGTGTTCCTTAAGCTAAGTGCTGCCTTATGCCTTCCCTGTTTATAGCTGTTCCGTTAGCTTTCCTCGTGCTAGACCCACTCTCCTCTGGTTCGCTTGTTTTGTCCGTTTCTGTGTTCGTGTAGGATTTATGCAAATAAATCATTTGTCCTACCTGCATGCTGTCTCTGGAGTTCCTGCTGTCTTCGCCAGAATAACAATCCGCATCATCATGCGTCCTCGCCAGCGTCATCGTTACAAAACAACTACAAATGTGCGCTTCATTCACTAACTGTGTTACAAAAAAGAGCAATTGGAATAATTACATAATGTTGGATATCATCATCATCGGCGGTCACTCGAAGCGAGTTTGACGATCCTCCTGGTAGGGGGGTATCCCTTTATGGAGGATGCCTGTCCGTGACTTTGTTTAACGTGGGTCACCACACGATACTTGACAGATCCGGGTCAGGGTCCAGTGGCATGGAGTCCAAGACGACTGGGGACCCTTTTCTGCTGCAGCCTTCATCCGCCATCCCAGCCGTTGTGACGCTCCATAGGGTTAGCAATCATCCTCCGCCTGTTCCACCGTTGAGGTCTTGGGTCGTTATTTCCCCATAACTGGGCCCACATGGATGTGGGGGTGCCTTCTTCCGCCATCGCAGCCGTTGTGGTAGTTCTTACATCTACCGTCTTCTGCCTGCTCCGCCGTTGAGGTCTTCACCGTATCCTTGGCTAGGGGGCAGTCATGTACTAGGCCTTTACCAAGGGCCACCTGGGGTGACAGTAGTAAAGGGGTTAACCTCCTAGTGCCCAAAGACCCGATAGAGGAGCCTCCACTGCCGGATGCACTTTAACGTTATGCCCAGGACATAGGATATAGAGAACATACAAACCCTTTATTTATTAAATCACAATTATTGAATTTCAACGATTTGGTGCATTTGCAAACAGCAAAAATTCTGCAAACTATAACCTGCTACCCAAGAATGTACAACAATTCTTCTCAACAAAAGAGGAGAAATATAACCTTAGAGGAAAATCTAATATAAAACATTTGTATGCTCGTACAACACTTAAAACCTTTAGCATATCAGTCTGTGGAATTAAATTATGGAACGGATTAACCAAAGAAATCAAACAAAGCACCAATATGATTCAGAGACTGGGCGATATATCGATATACTCGATATATCGCGGGTTTGTCTCTGTGCGATATAGAACATGACTATATCGTGAGTATTCGAGTATACGTTCTCACGCAGTTGCAGGTGCATTACACTACAGGCTTTTCTCACTCTTTCTTGTCTCTCCTTCTCACAGAGACATAATACAAGCGCACCTTCTTACATACATCACATGCGTATGCAACGTCATACGCCCTAGCCGAGTAGAGAGGCAGCGGCATGGGTAAAGTTAGCTGTGGTGCAAGCGGAGCGGTGCGAGTGGTAATACGAGAGAAAGAAGGTGCAAATCTGGTAACAGATAGAGGAAGAATAATTAATTCCCAAGAAAAACAGCAAGGGGTCCATCGTCTGGCGGTGGTTTGGCTTCAAGCGGTAAGATGTTGAACAGACAACCGTAGTATGTCAAGTATGCGGCAAAAGCGTTGCTACAAAATGTAACACCACTGCTAATTTGTAGCATCATTTGAAAAGTCACCCGCTAGAGAATGAGGAGTGCTTGAAACTCCGTATGTCAACATCTCCGTTCGGTGCCCCACCAACAAAATGCCGAAGCAACAATTTCCAGATCAACACCGTATGAGAAAAATAGTCAACAACAGAAGGAGATAACATCCGCAGTAACCTACCACATAGCGAAGGACATACACTACTTGATTTCCTATTATGCAGCTCATTTTTATTTGACAGTTATTGAAATATCTTGTGTGACATCATGCACAAAAGTGCACTTTATTTGTTTTTAACTATTGTAGTGGCATTCTGTACAAAAAGTGCACTTTAATTTAGTGTTGTTTTGATGTGTCGTCTTAGTGACAGCATGCACAAAAGTGCACAAATAACTTGTTTTAGGGACGGCGTGGCGAAGTTGGTAGAGTGACCATGCCAGCAATCGGATGGTTTCTGGTTACTGGGGTTCAATCCCCACCTTCTACCATCCTAGTCACGTCCGTTGTGTCCTTGGGCAAGACATTCACCCCTTGCTCCTGATGGCTGCTGGTTAGCGCCTTGCATGGCAGCTCCCGCCATCAGTGTGTGAATGTGTGTGTGAATGGGTGAATGTGGAAATACTGTCAAAGCGCTTTGAGTACCTTGAAGGTAGAAAAGCGCTATACAAGTATAACACATTTATCATTTATTTATTTATTTAAAATGTCTCTGACAATCTTGCACTTTCTGTTTTAGAAATTACATGAATGTTTGTGCCACTGCTTAATAACTGTTTAATAAATACAGTTTTGGTAAATTGACTTAGTTGTGATTTCCCTCTCTGCATGAAAGTTTAAAATGAGCATATATTAATGCAGTATGAACAAGAATGTTTTAATGTAGACACATAGAATCATCATACTGCTGTGATTATATGCATCAAGTGTTCATTGAAGGCTAAGGCAAAATATTGAGATATATATCGTGTATCGTGACATGGCCTGAAAATATCGAGATAGTAATAAAAGGCCATATCGCCCAGCCCTACTACAAGTGTTCACAAAGTACACAGAACAAGAATTATGATCAACATCTTGAACCTTTTTTTTTCCTTTTTTTTAAATTTTTTATTGAGACAAAGATTATTTATGTATTTAATATTTGTTTGGTTACTATGGTATATTATTTATTTGTTCACTGTTTTGTTACAGAGAAAAAGGAAATTGGATAAAATTGCTATGGTATGAAATGGGGTAGAATTAAATAAGCTCTGCGTCTTCCTACTCCTTTTCGGACGTGCTGTAATGAAACAACTGGAAATATGTGATGCATTACATTGTACCGTATGCATGTTCCAAATAAACTGAAACTGAACTGAACTTAACTGAACTGAAATTTTCAGCAAATATGTACCTTTAAAGTTGCACATATCTTGCGAGACCTTTACCATGTCTCCTGAGACTTCATCTAAACGGTGTCAAACTTGTTTTTATTGAGGGCCACATTGTAGTTATGGCCGCCCTCAATAGGCCAAATTTAACAGTGAATATGTCGAGGGTGTGAAACACAGAGGAGGTGGATTACAAGAATGCGTAGGCGAAGCTGTAAATTTACGGTCTTTCATAACAAATAAATCGCAGCAGGGCTGGCAATGACAAAAAACTATGGTGCAACAACCAACTAGAGGGGGCACCACGAAAAAGGAAGAGGAAAAGTTACAAACCAAATGCTGAGGCAATGCCGGCAATCAAACAAGTTGCGGCGGGGTGCAGAGTAGCGCAGGGCAGGCAAAATACAAATACTCTGGAACCTAGAAGGTTTAAACTCGGAACACACTCTAGGGACCCACAAGGCTCTCCCAGGGCCACCAGGTGGGCATGGCCAGACTAAATATCCCTGCTGATGGGAATCAGCTGTGGCGCACTTGACACTCCGCCCACACAGGAAGTGCTGACATTGAAACATACAGTATTTTCCGGACCATAGGGCGCACCGGATTATAAGGTGCACTGCCGATGAATGGTCTATTTTCGATCTTCTTTCATATATAAAGCGCACCAGATTATAGGGTGCATTAAAAACTATATTTTTTTTCTAAATTGAAAACACTTTCTTGTGGTCTACATAACATGTAATGGTGGTTCTTTGGTCTAAATGTTGCATAGATTATGCAACATTTCCAATCTTCAAGCCGCTTTCTGACAGTCACTTCAGGATGTGCTGTTTTGTGGGCGGTCTTATTTACGTGGCTCACCCTCAAAAGCGTCTTCTCCCCGTCATCTTTGTTGTAGCGGTGTAGCGTGCAAGGATGGGGGTGGAAGAAGTGTCAAAACATGGAGCTAACTGTTTTAATGACATTCAGACTTTACTTAAATCAATAACGAAGCAGCGTCTCCTCATCCGGAAACAACGTGAAACAACAATGTGTCCCGTGAAAAACCGTCCGACCGGAACTTGTCAATACTTGGTCCTGGGTGTGTGCTTTTCCGGGATGCAACGGAAAGTTGGCTCGGGCGAGACGGGAATGAAGGTACATGATTTATTTATATTTATCAAAAAAAAGGAATAAACGAAAGCGCGCACAGTGGCGGAGAATAAACTATGAAACCAAAAGACTATAGCAAAAAAGTACAAATGAAAAGCACGCACAGTGGCGGAGAACAAACTATGAAAAACAAAAAGACTATAAACATGGAACAAAAACTTACTTTGACAAGGGACATGAAGCAGGATCTTAGAGGAGGAAGAGAGTACATAAGCATACATGTGGAGATGTCGTCAGCCAGACAAACTAAAAAACACTGAACTTAAATACTACAGACATGATTAACGAAAACAGGTGCGTGACTCAAGACGTGAAACAGGTGCGTGACGTGACAGGTGAAAACTAATGGATTGCTATGGTGACAATCAAGAGTGCACAATGAGTCCAAACGTGGAACAGGTGAAACTAATGGGTAATCATGCAAACAAGACAAGGGAGTGAAAAGCCAGAAACTAAACAAAACATGACTTAAAACAAAACATGATTACACAGACATGACAGAGCCCCTCCCTTAAGGACAGATACCAGATGTCCATAAAAAAAAATTAACAAGAGTCATTGGAGGGCGGGAGGGGGACATGGCGGTGGGTCGCCAGACCACGTGTCCCCGTATCCACCGGGGCAGGGTTAGGTGGCGGCCGCGAGTGGAACGCCGCTGCAGCAGGCGAGGCGGGCGCCCAGGGAATGGCCACATTCGTGGCCGACTGGGAGGTGGGCGCACTTGGCGTGGCGGGCGACCAGGTAGCGGCCATATCCGTGGCCGACGATGAGGGAGGCGCGTCGTCATCGTGGCAGACGTGGCTTGGCGTGGTGAGTCAGGCGGCGAAGCTCGGCGTGGCGCGTCAGGCGGCGAAGCTCGGCGTGGCGCATCAGGCGGCGAAGCTCGGCGTGGGTCTTGGTCTTGGCGTGGGTCTTGGTCTTGGTCTTGGCATGGCGGGTCTTGGTCTTGGTCTTGGCATGGCGGGTCTTGGTCTTGGTCTTGGCATGGCGGGTCTTGGTCTTGGCATGGCGGGTCTTGGCAGGGCGGCACTTGGCGTCTTGGAGCTGCGACTGGCGGCACTTGGCGTCTTGGAGCTGCGACTGGCGGCACTTGGCGTCTTGGAGCTGCGACTGGCGGCACTTGGCGTCTTGGAGCTGCGACTGGCGGCACTTGGCGTCTTGGAGCTGCGACTGGCGGCACTTGGCGTCGTGGATCTGCGACTGGCGGCACTTGGCGTCGTGGAGCTGCGACTGGCGGCACTTGGCGTCGTGGAGCTGCGACTGGCGGCACTTGGCGTCGTGGAGCTGCGACTGGCGGCACTTGGCGTGGAGGGTCTTGGTCTTGGACTTGGCGTGGAGGGTCTTGGTCTTGGCTTGGCAGTGCTTGGCGGCGTGGAACTGGTACCGGGGCTTGGCTAGGCGTGGTGCGGGTACTGGAGTCTGCCGTGGAACTTGGCGTGGTGGAGCTGGTGCTGGCCGTGGTGCTGCGACAGGTGCAGCGACAGGTGCTAGCCGTGGTGCAGGTGGAGGTGGCCTAGCTGGGGGTTGCAGCTTGGCAAGCCAAAAGACCGATGGTGGTGGCCGTGCTGGAGGCTGTGGCTTGGCAGGTCGGAAGACTGGTGGTGGCGGCCGTGCTGGAGGCTGTGGCTTGGCATGGTGATGCAGAGCCACCCCACCTACACAGCTCCCGACCCCAGCCCCCCCCTCAAGGGGCGGATACCAGACGCGATCTCTGCGGTCTGAAACTCTCTCTAGGGGTGGGCGGGGGGAGGCAGAAACGTCCCCTTTAAATTGTCAAAAATGTCTATTTTCTACCTGTGATATTGTGGGTGAAAAAAAAAAAATTTGTGACTTGGGCGTGACTTGAGTCCTGGGGGGCGGGGAATCAAAAGAAAAAGAATTCAGAAAAAAAAAAATCCTGGTTTTTGACGTCATCAGGGCGAAGCCGGGCTGGCTGCTGCTTTCCCCCGCCCGGAGGGGGAGGGGCATGTGGGAGCGGCGTGTCCTGCAGGCTCGCGGAAGTTTTTCCTGGCGTCCCTCGCCTTTGGCGGCGCTTCCGTGGCTGAGGTGACGCACCGATCGGCACCAACTTGCCTTCATTCCCCCACATCATCCCCCTGCGCTCCCTGGGGGAAAAGCGCAGCGTCTCTGCCTCCATGGCGCGCAGCACCTTCCAAGAAGCTTCATCCACATTGTCCAACTCGGCCAACTTACTTGCGGAAAAGCGGGTCTGCTGACGACCTACTGTCAATACTTGGTCCTGGGTGTGTGCTTTTCCGGGATGCAACGGAAAGTTGGCTCGGGCGAGACGGGAATGAAGGTACATGATTTATTTATATTTATCAAAAAAAAGGAATAAACGAAAGCGCGCACAGTGGCGGAGAATAAACTATGAAACCAAAAGACTATAGCAAAAAAGTACAAATGAAAAGCACGCACAGTGGCGGAGAACAAACTATGAAAAACAAAAAGACTATAAACATGGAACAAAAACTTACTTTGACAAGGGACATGAAGCAGGATCTTAGAGGAGGAAGAGAGTACATAAGCATAAATGTGGAGATGTCGTCAGCCAGACAAACTGAAAAACACTGAACTTAAATACTACAGACATGATTAACGAAAACAGGTGCGTGACTCAAGACGTGAAACAGGTGCGTGACGTGACAGGTGAAAACTAATGGGTTGCTATGGTGACAATCAAGAGTGCACAATGAGTCCAAACGTGGAACAGGTGAAACTAATGGGTAATCATGCAAACAAGACAAGGGAGTGAAAAGCCAGAAACTAAACAAAACATGACTTAAAACAAAACATGATTACACAGACATGACAGAACTCTCTAATAACTAAAGTTCCTTGGGTGAATAATGTAAACTCACTACACCGGTATGTTTTAGCGCTTTCATGGCGAGTGTACTGACAGATATAACTTAGAACTTTACACTACTTTATAGTAGAAATGGCAACAGCGGAGGATGAATGTCCAATAACAAGAAGATAGAGAAAAAGAAGAAGCTTATCGACTATGGCAAATTTTCAGGACTTATGCAGATCCCAAATATTAATCAGCAGGTACCAGAAGGTAAGAAAAGTTGCTTTTGCATAATATTGCGAAACAAAACGCCAGATAATATGTCTTGCCTTATACACATACCATAATAATACTGGTATGTTGAAGCACAGTACAATCCATCAAGCGGTGCGGCTTCATAGCTTACCAAAGTCGTACTAAAACATTTTGATAGAGTTTTGAGCGCCATGTGTAATGTTCTATATTTTCAACGGAACATATAAAATATCGGTGTTGTTTACTTGAGTCATATACACGTGTCTCTTGTGTGTGACTGCCATCATAGTGCAGTCTACACATATCTCTTATGTTTGACTGCCATCTACTGGTCACACTTATCATTTCACTGTGTACCAAATAAAATAGCTTTGAGGTCGGTAAGCAAAACCAGAATTATTATTTACATTAGACCAGTGGTTCTTAACCTGCGTTCGATCGAACCATAGGGGTTCGGTGAGTCGGCCTCAAGGGTTCGGCGGAGGTCAAAACACACCCGACTCATCGTGTAAATACAAACTTCTCCCTATCGGCGTATTACGGATACGGCAACAGCTGACTGGTTTGCAGGTGTGTAATTTGTTGTGAGTTTATGCACTGTGTTGGTTTTGTTGTTTGAACAAGGTGATATTCATGCACGGTTCATTTTATGCACCAGTAAAAAAAACATGGTAACATTTTAGTATGGGGAACATATTGACCATTAATTAGTTGCTTATTAACATGCAAACTAGTAACATATTGGCTCTTAACTAGTCATTATTAAGTACTTATTAATGCCTTATTCGGCATGGCCTTATTATAACCCTAACCCTCTAACCCTGACCCTAACCCTAACCAAATAACTCTAAATTAAGTCTTTATTACTTAGAATATGTTCCCCTAGGGTCCAAATAACTCTAAATTAAGTTGATGTTACTTAGAATATGTTCAATAATAATAATAGAAAAAATACAAAGTATTGCGATGATCATAATGCCATGGAATGACCACCATGCTCAAAGTGTTACAACTGTCTCAATGGCTGCTCAGTAAAATATAGAAGTTAACTTTAAGTTTAAAACATTTACAGAACAAATATGCATTGGACTAGTGGGCGTGAGGGAAGGGTTTACTTTTTAAAAACACAGGTTTTTTTCCACAATTAGACCCCTGCAGTGGTCGCTGGTGAACTCTGTGTACCCGACATACTGTAGGACTGCAGCAATTATACATGTTTTAAATCAGATTAATCACAGGTTATTACTCTCTTGCATATAATAAATTAATTTAAAAAAAGACCCCAATATTTCAACAGAATGCAATTTTTTTGTCAGAATTTCATCCAGGGACTTAAAAAAAAAAAAAGATTTTACTTGAAAGCACGTCATTTATTTGCTCAGAACTTGGTAACATTTATCTAAAGTCCAGTCAGGGTGTATTTTGAAGTGAAATTTGTCAGCGAGCACTACAGTCAAATTCTCTTCACTCATTTTTGCACTGACGTATGCATTGACCTGATCACTGACTAGACTTATCCATCCGTGGTGAAGGTGAAGGAGCATGTTCAGTAAATAGTGTAATTTATCTGCATATACAGTATCCATAATTGATACTGTAATTTTTTGTGATTAGTCACATGGGTTGACTCCCTATTTTCTTACAACACTAATTTATATATTTATACGTGTGTGTGTGTGTGTGTGTGTGTGTGTGTGTGTGTGTGTGTGTAAAATCACATTAACATTCTTTTGAATGTGTTATTTATTGCTGTCAAAAAAATAACACGTTAATCAAAGAAACATGCCGCTTTGCTGTTTGTTGACACTGAACTGACAGTTCCACTCTCCCTATTATCCCACTGATTGTTAGACGGATTCTCTTAGTTTATTACAACTGTAAGACACTATTACTATTATTATTATGTTAATGCACATATTTAGGTATTTTGCTGTGATTGACACATATCTGTTTTTTCACTATGTACTAGAAAAACTATGACATTAAAACAACAAATATTCCTAACAAAAGAAACAGAACAGTATCCTGTCTAGACCCAAATTACAGTATGGTGGAAATAGATAAAAATAAGTTAGTAATGGCAATCTAAGAGGGGCACCAAGTAAAGCCTTCGCACATGCATGTTCATGTGTTAGAGGGCTGTGGCCAGTCAGCCACATAATAGAAAAATCATCCTGTCACTCATTCTGTGCTATTCATATGAATGTTACTCTGTTTAAAAATTAAAAGGAAAAAAGCGGCTTTATCCTGTTTTGTCTTTTTCTTTTTTGTCTTCGTATCCTTTCTTCTGCCCTGCTCTTTGTTTCCACTCTTACTCTCTCACATGTGTCCTTGGTCATCATCTCCCATTATTCCTTCATCACCAACCATTGTATCTTTTTGGCAACCAACTATTTCAATGTGTCTTCCTTACTGCCTATCACACTTTGTTCTGTGAATACCAGATGAAAAGAGTCTGCTTTTCACGTGTCAGAATACATCACACAACAAACGATACAAACGATCAACTTTTGTGTCATTGTGAAATTATTTCAATAAATGTAACGATGGCTCCGGTTATGCAAGCAGTAAACTTTTCAAGTGTGTAAATCATTTCAGACAAAATGCACTACTTTGTGTTGACAAAATGATTGATTGAATGGATACAATGAATCATTAATTATAAATGATAAATGGGTTATACTTGTATAGCGCTTTTCTACCTTCAAGGTACTCAAAGCGCTTTGACAGTATTTCCACATTCACCCATTCACACACACATTCACACACTGATGGCGGGAGCTGCCATGCAAGGTGCTAACCAGCAGCCATCAGGAGCAAGGGTGAAGTGTCTTGCCCAAGGACACAACGGACGTGACTAGGATGGTAGAAGGTGGGGATTGAACCCCAGTAACCAGCAACCCTCCGATTGCTGGCACGGCCACTCTACCAACTTCGCCACGCCGTCTTTTTTTTATATGTACTTAAATGGGCCCTGTGATGTTTTTAATCTACACTTCCTTGTAGTCTAGACCAATGGCTCTCAAACTTGTTTCACCAAGTACTGTGCCACCTCAGAAAACTCTTGGCTCTCCAAGTACCACCACTATGAACAACATTAAAGTATAGTAGTGTAAAAGGCTAAGTATTCATTAAAACAAGTTACATATTCTATTCAATAAGTATATTTAATATTTTTGGCCACTGCAACATTACACACCACTTCCTGTCGATGAGAAAGGACGCAAAGAATAAGGCTCCGCTTTCGCTACTGGGGTTTTTTGATAAGTGTGACCACTGATTTGTGATTTTCGAACTGATTTTGGTCCGGTGAGAGGCACTGATATGCTGAAATAAGGCGAGTTGTCAAGCCAACAGCCTCCTATCGCAATTCAAAGCGGTTGCCTAGCAACCAAACGGTACGGCAGAGTTTGAAGCTGTTTTAAAGTGCTTCTGACGACACAGAGTGATATGGTTGACAGGCTGAAACTTCAAGTTGATCTCTGAACGGCGCAAGTTACGAAATTGTTGGAATCAACAAGTTTAAAGTGTTGCAAGTCGCTAAACAAGCAACTGCCGTTAGAGAGCTGATACAAGAGGCAGTGATGTCAGCAAGCTGCTGCGATGTCAAAATCTAAAAGAAAAACTCAAATCCCGAAACTTTCGGTGTCATCTGAATCAAATGATTCTCTGGACACAGGACACGAGGGAAAGCAAGATTTGATGTTGGACACAGGACATGATGAGAAGCAAGACGTGATGCTAAAAAAATTACATAGAGAGAGTAAGAATAGAACACAAAGCAGATCTGCAAAGAGTAACAAGAGAACTTAAAGACAATCAGAGAAAAGCAAAAACAGAATACAAAAAAGATCTGAGAAGTCTGCAGGAAAATGCAGAAAGTCAGAATAACAACATAAGAAAGGACTTCCAAGAAAAAGTGCCAAGGAATGAGGACTCTTCAAGAAGAAGTTATTGCAATGAAACGAGATAACAACATGCTGAGGAATACCATAGATGAAATGGATCAGGATAAACGAATGAATGATATCATTGTGACAGGGCACCGAATTACACTAAGATCCAACGCAAAAGCTGTGAATAATGGAGGAGAACCATAAGAAATGGATATTGTCTCAGCAGAACAGCAAGTGGTCAACTTTCTGCAATCAAAATAAATTGAAATCAATATTAATACCATCGAAACCATTCATCCCACTGAATGAAAGAAACAGCAACACCACTCCAGTCATCCTCATGAAACTCGTTAACAGAAAATCTAAAATGGCACTGCTGAAAAAAGGAAAGAAGCTGAAGGGAACAAATGTGTACATGAATGATCATCTCACCAAACGTAATGCTGAAATCGCCAAGAAAGCACGCGACTTGAGTAAGCAGGGAAAAATCCAGGGAAAAATCCAGGGAACTTGGTGCGCCAACTGTAAAATCTACATCAAGCTGAATGGAGGTCCAGAAGCAACAGTACTTGTTGTCCATGACATCAAGGACCTGGACAAATTTTAAAGTTTACACTGCTTCCACAACGACGATGATAATGGAGTCTGAAAACAAACACCTAAATTCAACACCAACAATACTATGTTCCAAGGGACCACTAGACAAGAGCCTTCAAGCCTGCAATGCCTCAGACTGGAAGTCTCTTTCCAAAGAGTGGTGAGGATGGCGGAAAAGATCATAAGGACTCCTCTTCCTCCTATCCAGGAGATCGCAAAAAGCCGCTGCCTGACCAGGGCTCAGAAAATCTGCAAAGACTCCTCCCACCCCCACCAAGGACTGTTTTCACTGCTGGACTCTAGAAAGAGGTTCCGCAGCCTCCGAAGCAGAACCTCCAGGTTCTGGAACAGCTTCTTTCCTCAAGACGTAAGACTCTTGAACGCATTATAATTAAATTATCCCCTCAACTCCCCCCAAAATGGATTAACTCGCTGGAATAAAAAAGACAATATAACATACATCCATAAACGTGGACGCTGGTGAAAAAGTGCAATATATTTATCTGTACAGTAATCTGTTTATTTATTTATATATATTTATATATATATGTATTTATTTTATATATATATTTATATATATTTATTTATTTCATATATATATTTATATATATTTATTTATTTATACATGCACCTTATTGCTTTTTTATCTTGCACTTCCATGAGCTTATGTAACGAAATTTCGTTCTTATCTGTGCTGTAAAGTTCAAATTTGAATGACAATAAAAAGGAAGTCTAAGTCTGAGTCTAAATCTAAGAAGATCTGGATTCAGGAGTGTATCCACTTACACTTATAGAGATTATTGAAACAACATCAAAGGTTGTTGAACAAGAAAATAGTGAACTGAAAAACTTCTGCAACAAAGATCACAAAAAATAGGATTTGGAAAATTATATAGATCCAGATACAAATGTTTTCTCCCACATCAGTAATAATTGTTTTTATTACACAGATGAACAATATAACAGTGTGAATGACTCAAGCCGTCGTGTGGGTTCTCAGGACCATCAAGGACAGACATCCTGCGAGCAGGTTTTGACTTCTTTATTTTTCAATAAGCTTGTCTGCGGTCGGGTCGCTTTTCAGCTGCGCCTCCCTCTTCTGCTCGCTCCGCCTTCAGCGTCGTCGTCTGCCTCTGGCTCTCTGCCTCTCGCGCTCAGCATTTGCTTCTCGCTCTCCAACTTCTTCCCCCATGTACTCCGCTGTCGCCCTTTTACACCTTGGAAGATTAGCTGATTGTGACCAGGTGCGCGATCCACGCACCTGGTAACAATTGCGGCGTCGATCTCGGCGCGCACAGCCTCGCCGCTTGCTCGCCGTCCCCGCCTCCTCGCCGCCATCTTGGAGCAGGCTCCGGTGTGCCCTGCCTCGCTGTTGGTCTGCCAGCCCCGCCTCCCCACAAACAGCAACATTCAATGTGATAACAAATTGTCAAGTATTAATTTTAATAGCAGAAGCCTGTACGCAAATTCTAACAACACAAGGCACTTTTAAGGAACAATTCAACGAACCCTTCAAAGAGATCGCTGTCACAAAAACATGGATTGATGACAAAAAAGGAAGGATATGAACTAAACTACATCAATAGAACCAACAAAAATGGAGGAGGAGTAGCTGTGTAGGTGATGAAGAACCTGAACTACAAAGTGGTAAAAAACACGTCATTTGCTATAGATAATATCTTAGAATGTCTTAACCATTGAAATATGTCAGGAAAAAAGAAAAAACATATTTATCAGTTGTATAAATATATCATGTATACATATATCGTGTATCATATATCATGTATCATGTACAAATATATCGAGGATGGTGTTCTGCTGACCTCGACTGCGGATGTTGTGGATCGGTGGAGGGAATACTTCGAAGACCTCCTCAATCTCACCAACACGTCTTCCTATGAGGAAGCAGTGCCTGGGGAGTCTCTGGTGGGCTCTCCTATTTCTGGGGCTGAGGTTGCTGAGGTAGTTAAAAAGCTCCTCGGTGGCAAGGCCCCAGGGGTAGATGAGATCCGCCCGGAGTTCCTTAAGGCTCTGGATGCTGTGGGGCTGTCTTGGTTGACAAGACTCTGCAGCATCGCGTGGACATCAGGGGCGGTACCTCTGGATTGGCAGACCGGGGTGGTGGTTCCTCTCTTTAAGAAGGGGAACCGGAGGGTGTGTTCTAACTATCGTGGGATCACACTCCTCAGCCTTCCCGGTAAGGTCTATTCAGGTGTACTGGAGAGGAGGCTACGCCGGATAGTCGAACCTCGGATTCAGGAGGAACAGTGTGGTTTTCGTCCTGGTCGTGGAACTGTGGACCAGCTCTATACTCTCGGCAGGGTCCTTGAGGGTGCATGGGAGTTTGCCCAACCAGTCTACATGTGTTTTGTGGACTTGGAGAAGGCATTCGACCGTGTCCCTCGGGAAGTCCTGTGGGGAGTGCTCAGAGAGTATGGGGTATCGGACTGTCTTATTGTGGCAGTCCGCTCCCTGTATGCTCAGTGCCAGAGCTTGGTCCGCATTGCCGGCAGTAAGTCGGACACGTTTCCAGTGAGGGTTGGACTCCGCCAAGGCTGCTCTTTGTCACCGATTCTGTTCATAACTTTTATGGACAGAATTTCTAGGCGCAGTCAAGGCGTTGAGGGGATCTGGTTTGGTGGCTGCAGGATTAGGTCTCTGCTTTTTGCAGATGATGTGGTCCTGATGGCTTCATCTAGCCAGGATCTTCAGCTCTCACTGGATCGGTTCGCAGCCGAGTGTGAAGCGACTGGGATGAGAATCAGCACCTCCAAGTCCGAGTCCATGGTTCTCGCCCGGAAAAGGGTGGAGTGCCATTTCCGGGTTGGGGAGGAGATCTTGCCCCAAGTGGAGGAGTTCAAGTACCTCGGAGTCTTGTTCACGAGTGAGGGAAGAGTGGATCGTGAGATCGACAGGCGGATCGGTGCGGCGTCTTCAGTAATGCGGACGCTGTATCGATCCGTTGTGGTGAAGAAGGAGCTGAGCCGGAAGGCAAAGCTCTCGATTTACCGGTCAATCTACGTTCCCATCCTCACCTATGGTCATGAGCTTTGGGTTATGACCGAAAGGACAAGATCACGGGTACAATCGGCCGAAATGAGTTTCCTCCGCCGGGTGGCGGGGCTCTCCCTTAGAGATAGGGTGAGAAGCTCTGCCATCCGGGGGTAGCTCAAAGTAAAGCCGCTGCTCCTCCACATCGAGAGGAGCCAGATGAGGTGGTTCGGGCATCTGGTCATGATGCCACCCGAACGCCTCTCTAGGGAGGTGTTTAGGGCACGTCCGACCGATAGGAGGCCACGGGGAAGACCCAGGACATGTTGGGAAGACTATGTCTCCCGGCTGGCCTGGGAACGCCTCGGGGTCCCACAGGAAGAGCTGAAGATGGATGGATGGATGGATGGATAAATATATCACTAAAGTCAAGTATAGAAACATTTGAAGATTGGATCAAGGCAAATTATATGGATACTGGTCAAAAAAATATTTTCTTATGTGGTGACTTCAATATTGACTTATTGAACCCTAACAAGGGACCTCATTGATACAATGTACAGCATCAGTTTATATCCTAAAATCACAAAGCCAAGCAGAATCACAGGACACTGTGCCACGCTTATTGATAATATTTTTACCAATGATTTTGATAACACTACAAGTGGTCTACTGAAAACCAAAGTTAGTGATCATCTGGCAGTTTTCGCAATATATGATAGAAACTACAAGAAGAAGAACATGGGCCGACAAAAAGACATTTCGAAGACTTTGCACGGAGAAGAGGATGATTGGTTTTGAAAATGAGCTACAAAAGCAAAATTGGGACAACGTGTACAATAAAAATTATGTTGATGAAGCATATGAAAATGTTTTAAACACGTTCATAATACTTTATGACAAACATTGTCCATGGAAACAACTCAGTAGAGAAAGAATAATCAACCATGGATGACAAAAGGATACAAAAATGCTTGTAATAAGAATACACTATATAGAAAATGTATTACACAAAAAACTACACAGGCAGAAAATAAGTACAAAAAGTATAAAAACAAGCTAACTAACATACTACAAACATGTAGAAAATAATATTATAGTCAATTATTAGACAGAAACAAAAACAATATGGGAGCAACATTGAGCATCCTAAATAGCATCATTAAAACGAAAAAACCAAGAGGGATTACCCCCAACACTTCTCAGACGGAAACAAAAAAAATGACAACATGAAGGAAGTAGTTGAAAGCTTTAAATATGACTTTGTAAATATTGGATCAAAGTTGGAGGAAAGAATTCCAGATCTAGTTTCAATTGAGGACTATAATGACACCAAAGATAGAAATCCCAACTCATTAATCCTCACAAAAATGACACAGGCGAAAAAGTCAAAATCGTGAAAAAATGCAAATCTAAGACTTCAATCGATTGTAATGGAATTGATGTGGAAACAATAAAAAATGTTATTGAAGAGATTTCACGACCATGAATGTATATTAGTAGCCTATAATTTCCAACAGGCAAATTCCCAAACAAAATAGCTAAAGTTGCACCAATTTATAAGACTGGAGACAAACACCAATTTACAAATTATAGACCTGTTTCTTTACATCCACAATTTTCTAAAATCATTGAAAAACTGTTCAATAACAGATTGGCGAGTTTCGTAAACAAAAATAGAATACTCGCTGAGAATCAACATGGATACAGAGCTAATATTTCAACTTTAATATAAATTACAGAGGAAATGACCAATGCAATAGATAGTAAAAAATGTGCAGCAGTGTTTATGGATCTAACTTAAGTATTTGACACAATTAATTACAATATTTTAATCAAAAAATTAGAACGGTATGGCATCAGAGGGTTGGTCTTAAACTGGATTAGAAGTTACTTAAGTTACTTAGGAAACAATACATGAAGCTAGGCAAACACATCTACAACGCTAAATTAACCCTGTGGTGTACCCCAGGGATCAATACAAGGACCAAAATTGTTCAATCTTTATATAAATTACATTTGTAAAATTACAAAAGATTTTAAGATAGTACTATTTGCGGACGATAAAACAATGTTTAGTTCAGGAGAATACACACAGAAGATAATACAAATAATAACAGAAGAAATTAACAAATTAAAAAGATGGTTCGACAAAAACAGACTCAGTAATACTAAAATAATGCTATTCGGAAACAGTAGAAGGTAAATTCAAACACAAATACAAATAGACGGATAAAACTTGAAAGAGTAAATGAAACCAAATTTCTTGGTATAATGATTGATGATAAAATGAACTGCAATATCATTAAAAAATATATACAACATAAAGTGGCAAGAAACACATCAATAATGAATAAAGCTCAACATGCATTGGAGAAAAATGTCATTTAAAACATTTGCACGTACAACACTTAAGACCATTTGTATATCAGTATGTGGAATTAAATTATGGAATGGATTAAGCAATTAAACATATGAGCCACTTCAAGAAACTCTTCAAACTTAAAGTGTTGAATGGTTTGACAAAAAAAGACTATCCTTAAACCTCAGTAAAACTAAAATAATGCTATTTGGTAACACAAAAAGTCAAACACAAATACAAATATACAGAATAGAAATTGAAAGAGTAAATGAAACCACATTTCTAGGTATAATGATTGATGACAAAATTAACTGGAAATCTCATATTAAAAATATACAACATAATGTGGCAAGAAACACGTCAATAATGAATAAAGCTAAACATGTTCTAGACCAAAAATCACTCCATGTTCTATACTGCTCGCAAGTGTTACTATATCTCAGTTATTGGGTAGAAATATCATTCATTAACCGTGTTACAAGAAAAATCCGTTAGAATAATACATCATGTTGGATATAGAGAACATTCTAAGCCTTTGTTCATTGAAGCGAAAATACTGAAATTCCACGACAGAGAATTTGCAAACAGCAACAATTTTGTACTAAGCAAACTATATTTTGTATCTCAAGAATGTACAACAATTCTTCTCAACAAAAGAGGAGAAATATAACTCATAAGACTCATAATTTATTCTTAATGTTATTACTTAAGTAGTATATTGTGAATAAATTGAAAACAGGAAGTGAACAAAATGTTAGCAACTGCTATGTAAAGGAAAAGGGGTAGGATTAAATATGCTCTACCTCTTCCTACTCCTTTTCAAACATGTTGAATAGAGAAACTGGAAATTGTGATGTATCACGTTGTTGCATGCATGATCTAAATAAACTCAAACTCAAACACACAGTTTGAATAGTAACACTTTGTTTGAATATGGGAAAATAAAACACTGTACTTTAATCAAGTGATTCTTTGGTGTACCAATAGGTAGACCTTCCGTACCACAGTTTGAGAATCACTTCTCTAGATAGTACATATTTGCTTTGGTATGGATTTTACTCCACGGTCAGTTTTATAACCTGTTTTTTGAGGCTGTCTGTAAACTGTTTGAATCTGGAGGCTTTCCAGATTGCAAATGAGACGATGCCCCATCTACTCCAAAAGTAACTCAGTCGAAAATAAATAGCCTGAATGAAAAATCTTTGCATGAACCATATGGTTTGTTGCTTTGGCATTGTGTAACACAAGTAACCAACACTGTAAAATTGTAACATTTACAAGTAAGAAAAGACAAAATTCATATAAGTCCACTTTTCAATTGACCTTACCTTAAACATCAACAAATTCTGAAGCATTAAAACATAGCAATTAATAATTAATTAATTAGTGGATGAAAAACATGCTCATGTTATTCTCAGGCATATCTAAAATCTGATTGGTTAAAAGCAGTGTTCTCAATTATCTTTCATGACCCCCTGGGGGACAGACATTTTGGATTGAATTACTATGAAGAAGATGTATTAATGTATTTGTAACACACTGTGAGTTACATTCTTTATACTCCTTACGCATCCTTTTCTAATTTTTGTATTTCTGTGTTCATGTGTACTTACTACCATATTTCCCGCACTATAAGCCGCACCTAAAAACCACACATTTTCACAAAAGCTGACAGTGCGGCTTATAACCCGGTGCGCCTTATATATGGATTAATATAAATATTTATTTTCATAAAGTTTAGGTCTCGCAACTACGGTAAACAGCCGCCATCTTTTTTCCCCGTAGAAGAGGAAGCGCTTCTTCTTCTATGGTAAGCAACTGCCAAGGTAAGCACCCGCCCCCGTAGAAGAGGAAGCGCTTCTTCTTCTATGGTAAGCAACCACCCGCCCCCGTAGAAGAAGAAGCGCGGGGGTATTACGTTTCATTTCATTTGTGTGTTTACATCTGTAAAGACCACAAAATGGCTCCTACTAAGAGACACACGTACAACGCAGAATTTAAACTTAAGGCAATAAGTCACGCAGAAGAACACGGAAATAGAGCAGCAGCAAGAGAATATAACATAAATGAATCAATGGTGCGTAGGTGGAGGAAGCAACAAGATGACCTGCGCCAGATAAAGAAGACAAGACAGAGTTTCCGAGGGAACAAAGCAAGATGGCAACTTTTGGAGGACAAACTCGAACAGTGGGTTGTTGAACAGAGAGCAGCAAGCAGAAGTGTCAGTACTATCACTATTCGAATGAAGGCAACAGCGCTAGCAAGCGAACTTCACTTGGATGATTTTAAAGGTGGTGCTTCTTGTTGTTTCCGGTTCATGAAAAGACGCAATCTCTCCATCCGCACACGGACTACTATTTCACAGCAACTGCCTAAAGACTTTCAAGAAAAGCTGGCTACTTTCCGCGCATATTGTAAAAACAAGATAGCTGAAAAAAAGATCCGGCCAGAGCACATTATCAACATGGATGAGGTTCCACTGACTTTTGATATTCCTGTGAACCGCACTGTGGATACAACGGGAGCACGTACAGTGAATATTCGCACCACAGGGAATGAGAAGTCATCCTTCACTGTGGTTCTAGCTTGCCATGCTAATGGCCAAAAACTTCCACCCATGGTGATATTCAAAAGGAAGACATTGCCAAAAGAGAACTTTCCAGCCGGCGTCATCATAAAAGCTAACTCGAAGGGATGGATGGATGAAGAAAAGATGAGCGAGTGGTTGAGGGAAGTTTACGCGAAGAGGCCGGGTGGCTTTTTTCACGCAGCTCCGTCCCTATTGATATACGACTCCATGCGCGCCCACATCATAGATGGTGTCAAAAAACAAGTGAAGCACACTAATACAACACTCGCCGTCATTCCGGGTGGATTAACCAAAGAACTCCAACCGCTGGATATTGGTGTCAACAGGGCATTTAAAGCACGACTGCGAACGGCGTGGGAACAATGGATGACCGAAGGCGAACACACATTCACTAAGACAGGGAGACAGCGCCGGACGACATACGCCAACATCTGCCAGTGGATCGTAAATGCCTGGGCGGATATATCAGTCTCAACTGTGGTCCGAGCTTTCCGGAAGGCAGGATTCACGGAACTGCTGGACAACAACAGCGACACTGACTCTGATGACTTCGACGAGACGGAGCCGGCCATTTTGGATGCTGTATTCGCCCAACTTTTTAATTCAAACACCGAAGGAGAAGAATTCTAGGGATTTATGAATGAAGAATAACTTCAGAAAGTGAGCGTTATGTTTATTTTGTGTGTTGTGTGACATTAACGTTTGAGCAATATTGAGTTATTGATGTTGCTATTGCTCTGCACTATTTTGAATGTTACTATTTTTGTGATTGCACATTTGCACATTACATTTTGGGAGTGAACAGAGTTGTTAGAACGCTGGTTTTTAATATATTATTAAAGTTTGACTGACCTATCTGACTGTTTTTTTGACATTTCCTTTAGCGCAGTGTAGGTGCGGCTTATAACACGGGGCGGCTTATAGGTGGACAAAGTTTTGAAATATGTTGTTCATTGAAGGCGCGGCTTATAACCCGGGG
The DNA here is from genome assembly GCF_033978685.3 of Nerophis lumbriciformis. NCBI lineage: Eukaryota > Metazoa > Chordata > Actinopteri > Syngnathiformes > Syngnathidae > Nerophis > Nerophis lumbriciformis. Next base: position 46,275,560 of record NC_084549.2, on the reverse strand, counting down.
CGGCTTATGGTGCGGAAAATACGGTACTTACTACTTACTACTCCTATTGTGTTTGACCAGGGAGCCAGCTGATTAGATCGAGCACTGTTGCCAACTTCCTGACGGTTTGTGTGTTGTTCTAACTAAAACAAAATATTAGCATGTAGACACAAATAATGAAAATCTACCATTCTGCTCGCGACCCCCCTAGCACCTCAGCGCAACACCACCCCAGGGGGTCCCAACCCATTATTTGAGAAACACTGGGTTAAATAATAAATTCCATTGCTAATATGATTTAAAGGGGAACTGCACTTTTAGGCCATGTCTACACGAAGTCGTTCAACACCTTAAACGAATAATTATTTAGCCTAAGCCCCGTTTCAACCACACTAAACCAGCGTTTAAGGTCCCCCTCCTCGGACACATTTTTACACTGGTAAGTCAGCCGTGTAATTCTTGAATCACTGGCTTTGTATGGACTAATTGATTGTTTACAAAGTGAGTTTGGAGAGGAAGTGACGCCAGAAACACCACGCCCACACAGGAAGTGACATCAGAAAGAACGCGTCACAGCCAGCTTCATAATAAAGCGGTTTCGTAACTCGGAGCTAACCACTGGAAATATGAAGGCGAGTCATCCAGACATGCCCGTGTTTCTCCTTCTTCTACATGTACAGACGCTTGTGGAAATCACACATGAATACCTGAAGAGAAAGCGATTGCAGCTATTTGGGATACAACACTTCTCAGACGGCAAGAGAACTTTCCTATGTCCGGCCGGGTCAGCTGTGTTTCTACTTAGCGAAAAACTTTGTCCATTTGTCAAAGGAGAGACAATGAGATTGCGAGCTCCCGTGGATGTGGTAAAAAAGGTAGCGTATGCTTTGTATTACCTGGCCATCAAGGAAAACGGCAAATGCATTTGGACTGGCGAAGCAGACTGTATCAGTTATTGTCCGCCATATGTCGCGGACTCAACGTCTCGGTCCAGAGTATATAAAGTCACCAAAAACGAATGGACAATGAAGGTGAAGGCAAAAAAGTGAGGAGTGTTCTGACCAGATATCTAGATCCCTAGTTTGATTGATGTAAAATGTTCTTTATCACATTGTTTACGTGTCTAATAAAGATTTGATTAATTTATGATAGCTCAGGTGTGATTCACTACAATAGGGCCCCACAGCACACTGGATTCCAGTTAACTGAAATACCACAACACTGGATATTGTTCAGATAAGTTACATTTAAGAACTTGCACACAAAGCAACACTGAAGATGACTATGATGTGTGCATTTTCCGCGCATGTGTATTAGGTCGTGTTGCGCCGGCGGACGGAAGGGGGCGGGGGTCTTAAACGGTGGCATTGTTGTGTGTGGACACGGACAAGGTTAGGTGTGATTTTAGTGTAAACGGGGCTTTAGGGAATTTTGCCTATCGTTCACAATCATTATGAAAGACCTGACAAGGGGTGTGTTTTTTTAATACATTCTAAATATTAAATACATTTGATCAAAAGTCTGCCTACAATCGAGCCTATGGGAGCGGTTAAATTCTGCCTATAAAACCCCTAAAAAAACATCCAAACACCTCCATTAGGCTTTGATATACAGTACATGATGTAAGTATATATGTAATGTAGTAACAGGCACATTTATAATAACATATAATATTTACGTATTTTGATCATTTTAAGGATGCGCAGAGCATTAATTTCAAAAACGCATCAGATTTGCTTTTTTTTTTTCTTTATCACTGATTATTACTCACTTGCAGACTTCATAAGAGCCAACAAACATATTAAAGCATCACTCACTGTGCAAGGTCTGCTGTCATTACAATGCCGACTGCTGGGATGTTCATATATTCCCATTTAGACGAAAAATGTCTCATATTCTTCACGAAGAAACGGGGTGGGAGGAACAAAGACTTTTCGTTTCGTTCTCGCCAGTTCTAGGTCCTAAATGACAAAGTGTCCCAATTTGTCAGATTATATTCTCAGCCATCTACTTTCCAGGTTAGAGGTATGATTTATGATCTAGAATAGTGATTACGTCGCCGTGAATAATAATAAATAGACTTAGACTTAGACTTAGACAAACTTTAATGATCCACAAGGGAAATTGTTCAACATAGTAGCTCAGTTACAATGATGGAAAGTGTAAGGATGGAAAGGACAATACAGGTATAAATAGACTAATATAGCGATAAAAAATCTAACATATATACAAATATATACACAATATGTGTACAGAATAATATATATACAGATATATTATACTATGTCTATAACATATATACAATAATAAATAATAAATAGTTTGTCTGTGTTAGCGCTTATAATAACAATATCACTAATACTTAGTTAATATTCAAGTCAGGAAATTGAGTATTGTTGCCGCTTTTTGAATGGTAACTTATCAGATTTTATGAGCGGAATAGTGGAGCTCTCATTGGCCCTGCTGTAAGTGGACTTTTATTTACGTTTATTTAATATTTAGAATGCATTTAAAAATAATCCATCCGTTATCCTGTCTTTGGAAACGATAGGCAAAATTCCCCCAAAAAAGTGCTTCAATGCAATCTTTGCGCATCCTTTCAAAACTTGATTCTTTGTACAATATATTATGGACGTTATTTTTTTTAACACTGGCTAAACTGCAACTGAATGCAAATATGCTGTCCCCCCCGCCCCCCACCTGTATACAGTAATACTAATAATTTCATTGCTCGGCATTACCACTGTACACATGACAAATAAACATATTGAATATTGTTTTTATCTTTGGGGTAAAGTAGCAGGCAACGACATTGCTGTTCCACTTTCTCTTCAAATGTGTTTTGTCGTTGTTTTACTATTCAACTCAAACATGGAATCACTACTCTTATGTCAGTGGTCACGTGCCATGAATGGATAAGTTCAGTTTCAGTTGAGTTGATTATTGAATAATTTTGTGATTTGTTTATGAAAGCACGAGAAAGATGTGTTGTGCAAATACAAATGTGCAACAATGTAATATGACATAAGTAACAAATAATTTAATTATTACGATCTACTACATACAATGGTTTGAGACAAAAGTCATTATTGCAAAATAATAAACAATGCAACACATTTTAAAATGTGAACAAAACCACTAAAATAACTACCATTACATTAGATATTTGTGAAAAATAACGTTAGTGGTCAAAGCATGGAGAGGACGGGCAAAGGGTGCCTGAGTATAACCTGACTCTCGCCAGATACTTGTAGTTCGCTGAGCTCCACACAAGGATCTGGGCACGAGGGCCATGCAAACTCTTTCAAGATGGCAAAAAATAACGAACCAATCAAAATCGCCGGGCAGGATTTCATAGATGGGATGTAGCGCCGAAGCGACTGTTTGATTCAAACAACAATATACTGACATTGATTCTGCTATTGCAACTGTTTTGCAACATCGATCGTCTACTGACATTGCTGCGTTGTTTCAGTAAAAGTTCTCAAACTTTTCGCTCTGTCGTTATCCAATATGTCGGCTGTTCTGTTTTGAATTTCCCAGCGTCGCTCTCATCAGCGTCATCGGTGGATTTGAATGTGAGTGGTTGAAGTAGCACGTCATTCAAGATAACGGACAAGTGGTTTATCCAATCACATACAATGATTTTATTCACAAGGCCCCGCCTTCTGAAATACATCTCCTATTGAGAAGTCCCAGATCCTTGTGTGGAGCTCAGCGAACTACAAGATCTGGCGAGAGTCAGGTTAGCCTGAGTGAGCAGCAGAGAGAAATACTGTAGAGGTGAGCTGTTGGCAGGGAGAGACTAAACTCTGTGAGGAAAATCAAGTAAATGACTGGACGTATAGAAGAGAAACTGCAACAAAAGTATCAACGCCATCACATTGGGGCGGTATAGCTCGGTTGGTAGAGTGGTTGTGCCACCAACTTGAGGGTTCCAGGTTCGATCCCAGCTTCTGCCATCCTAGTCACTGCCGTTGTGTCCTTGGGCAAGACACTTTACCCACCTGCTCCCAATGCCACTCATATTGGTTTAAATGTAACTTAGATATTGGGTTTCACTATGTAAAGCGCCTTGAGTCACTAGAGAAAAGCGCTATATAAATATAATTCACTTCACTTCACATTAGAATCGATACAATACCAATACTGAGATCATTACGCCACTCCAACAGCTGGGATGTTTTGCTTTGTTGCAGCAGTGTAGCTCGTTGAAAAAAAGTATTATTATTGTTTTTTTACAATTGTTATAGAGAGTTGAGGAATGAGCTGTGAGGATCTAAAAACAAATGCAACATGCACAAACCACCACCTCCTAATCTTGAGAAAAAGAAAGATGTTTTTAGTCGTATCTATCCACACCTTATTTCTCTTCATGCTATCTCTTCGCTATTCATTCATGGCCTCCCTGTGAAATGCAAAGTAGCCCGACATTCAGCCCACACCTCTTTTGTTTTATGCATTCCTTTATTTTTTTCATAAGCACTTCTTGTCACTCTAGTGGCATATTTTCAATCATTATTAGAACACAGGCAGCTCAAGGCTTGAAGGCTTTAACCTCTGGTATGTTTGGTGTGTGATAAAAGCAGAATGAACTATCAATCTTTATTGTCTGGTCTGCACACTGTAATTGCATTCAATAGTCCACTGATTCTCTTGTCTGCTAATGTCGGGGAGCAGAGAGGAGCCAGATGCTCTGACTGCATCACACACACACACACACACACACACATACACACGGTTCAAATCTTCATATGGAGAGGAAAAACATGTTCACGCTGAATACATTTACTAGGAATATGCACAGCAACACTTATAACACACACATAGGGGGAGGTAGGACATTTTTTCACTTCTGGTTGATAAATTGATGGCAGTATCGATGGTGAGCAGCTGTGCTTTTAGGTGTGTATGCAGAAGATCCATCCATTAGTTCCTGAGTAAGATTGTGGACTTATTATATGTGCATATATATGTGTCAGCGATGTCCCTACAATGTCCCTCCCACCCCCGTCTCCATTGTGGACTCCTTCCGTTTCCTGGGCACCACCATCACCCAGGAGCCGACCATCAGCTCCCTCATCAAGAAGGCCCAGCAGAAGATGTTATTCCTGCGGCAGCTGAGGAAACTTAAGGTGCCGACCGAGATGCTGGTGCAGTTCTACACGCCCATCGTCGAGTCCATCCTCACCTCCTCCATCACCGTGTGGTTCCCCGGCGCCCAGACTGCAGCGCATCATACGTGCTGCTGAGAAGGTGATTGGCTGCAGGCTCCCATCCCTCCAGGACCTGTTCTCCTCCAGGACCAGGAGGCGTGTGAGTCGGATCACAGCTGATTCTTCTCACCTTGAACACAAACTATTCTCCCTTCTCCCCTCAGGCAGGAGACTACGGTCCATCCGAACCCACACCTCCCGCTTCCTGAACAGTTTTTTCCCCTCGGCTACAGACTCATGAACAATAACAAGATCTGATAGCTCAGTTACAGCTCATTTTTATTCCTATTCTGTGTTATGTGTTTTATGTTGCACGATTGCACCAATAAAAATTCCTAGTTTGTGAACCCGTTCTCAAACAATGGCAATAAAAACTATTCTGATTCTGATTCTGATGTGGATGGGCCAGGTCATTGATTATGAAATAGATGGGGCTAGAACAGTACCAAACCCTCATTTGGATGCCACTCAAAGGCAGCAAGAGACAACATTGGTCAGGTGGCAAAGAAAAAGAAGAAAAAGATAAAAGAACGAAAGGAACTCTCGAGTTGCAGGAACTTTCGTGTGGGCTGAAGCCCTCTGATTAGGGGACATATTTTGCAGTGTTTTACTCGGCCGTAGTGTTTAAAGGCCTACTGAAACCCACTACTACCGACCACGCAGTCTGATAGTTTATATATCAATGATGAAATCTTAACATTGCAACACATGCCAATATGGCCGGGTTTGCTTACTAAAGTGCAATTTTAAATTTCGCGCGAAATATCCTGCTGAAAACGTCTCGGTATGATGACGTCAGCGCGTGACGTCACGGATTGTGGAGGACATGGTGGCCAGCTATTAAGTCGTCTGTTTTCATCGCAAAATTCCACAGTATTCTGGACATCTGTGTTGAACAATGGAGACAGCAAAGAAGAAAGCTGAAGGTGGGAAGCGGTGTATTGAGGCAGGTGTTGGGCTGAATAACGCACCCCTGTCGTAGAATGCACCCCTTGACTGTTGTGCCGGATAACACAGCCGGTGTTTCATTGTTTACATTCCCGGAAGATGACAGTCAAGCTTTACCATTGGCCTGTGGAGAACTGGGACAACAGAGACTCTTACCGGGAGGACTTTGAGTTGAATGCGCAGACGCGGTACCGTGAGTACGCATGCAGCTGCGGCTTCCAAACATTTGATCGCTTGCCCGTACGTGCGTGCCGCTATGTGCATGTCACGTACGTAACTTTGGGGACTTTGGGGAAATATATGTGCTGTATGAACTTTGGGGAGGTGAACGGTACTTTGGGCTGTGGGATTGAGTGTGTTGTGCAGGTGTTTGAGTTGTATTGGCGGGTTATATGGACGGGAGGGGGGAGGTGTTTGTTATGCGAGATTAATTTGTGGCATATTAAATATAAGCCTGGTTGTGTTGTGGCTAATAGAGCATATATATGTCTTGTGTTTATTTACTGTTTTAGTCATTCCCAGCTGAATTTCAGGTCCCACCCGCCTCTCACAGCATCTTCCCTATCTGAATCGCTCCCACTGCCCTCTAGTCCTTCACTCTCACTTTCCTTATCCACAAATCTTTCATTCTTGCTCAAATTAATGGGGAAATCGTCGCTTTCTCGGTCCGAATAGCTCTCGCTGCTGGTGGCCATAATTGTAAACAATGTGCAGATGTGAGGAGCTCCACAACCTGTGACGTCACACTACTCGTCTGCTACTTCCAGTACAGGCAAAGCTTTTTTATCAGCGACCAAAAGTTGCGAACTTTATCGTCAATGTTCTCTACTAAATCTTTTCAGCAAAAATATGGCAAAATCGCAAAATTATGAAGTATGACATATAGAATGGAAATGCTGTCCCCGTTTAAATAAGAAAATCGCATTTCAGTAGGCCTTTAAACTACTAGGCAGTTTACTGTTGTTAATGAATTTTTACAACCTTAATCTTGATACGCAAAGCTACAAGAAGAACGGACTCTCTGACTTCGTAGTTTGAAGATACAGGTGAATTAGAGAAGCCAGTAAACGAGGGTAACGTAGGTAAATCACATCACATGTTCACTATTTACTTTGTTACATGCTATAACAGCATGTAGTCAATGACTACTGCAATTTTTAGCCTCAACATGAGTGAACAAATGCTAATGCTACCAAGCTAACGCTAACTCTGATGTGTTTGTGTTGTTGGTGTGAGGTAAATACTAAAATGTATTAATGAAATATTTTTATTTACAACTTACGTGGACCATAATGACTCACCTGACACTCATGAATTCACCATTTACTGAGGGGATGACTTTCTGACTGTTGGACACTGTAGATACAGGCATGTGAGCACCTTTTTGGAAAAAAAGATACAAACTGACCAAAAAAAGACTATATTTCCTGCAATTGGGTGCATTACTACTCTATATTTTACCTTTAGATTTATTCTCATCTACCAACCTCTTTTGGCTGTCTTTTTTACTTTTATATGTCCCATGTAATAAAACACAGAATTCTTGTTTTTTAGTAGATAATTTACCAACATTAATATAATTGAAAATGTAATGTACAATTATATACCATGCATGCAAATAATTCAGAAAACGTTTCCCATTTGGCAACTCTATCCTACAGCCACGCACCCTCAAGTAACATACATTCGGTGTTGTGACCTCTATTTACAGTTCGTCATGTCAAAAATTTACCTTCTCGCTGGCTACTAATAAATGCTCTAGAACAGGGCTCGGGAACCTTTTTGGCTGAGAGAGCCATGAAAGCCAAATATTTTAAAATGTATTTCTGTAAGAGCCGTATAAAAATGTTAACACTGAATACCACTAAATGCGTGCATTTTTATATGTTAGACCAACATTTTTAGAGTATAATACGTTTCTTATTATTTTTAATAACAGTGTTATTGTGAAGCTAACCAATAATAAATAAAATACTTCTTACCATTAATGCCACTTCTGGTGCTGCATGGTTTTGCTGATGGCTTTGTAGTCTGGTTGATACGTGGTTATTTTTAACACTGAATGATTCATTACTTATCGTGTTAAGCAATGTCAGCTACGATTTATCTGAGAGCCAGATGCAGTCATCAAAAGAGCCACATCTGGCTCTAGAGCCATAGGTTCCCTACTCCTGCTCTAGAACTAAAACTGGTACGGAACTAACAGTGTTCAGATTGTAATCATCCAAATATGATTAGCAGCAAAGTAGAAACGTCGTGGCTCCCAGAGCGAACGCAGGCAACGAGTAAGCTATAGCTGGATGTTGCTAACTAGTGAGCTTGTTTTGGCGCCCCTGTCATCTCCCTGCCCTGCAATTCAGTGTGGCGTTTAGACAAATGGTAAATGGGTTATACTTGTATAGCGCTTTTCTACCTTTTTTTTTTAAGGAACTCAAAGCGCTTTGACACTATTTCCACATCCACCCATTCACACACACATTCACACACTGATGGCGGGAGCTGCCATGCAAGGCGCTAACCAGGACCCATCAGGAGCAAGGGTGAAGTGTCTTGCTCAAAGACACAACGGACGTGACTAGGATGGTAGAATACCCCATCGGACCCTCATTGCGTGGCGCTCCGGACTATAATTGATAGCTGTGGTCTTACACAAATAATAAATGAACCCACGCATCGCAACGGTAATACGATAGATCTAGTGCTTGTCAGGTGTGTCTCCACTTCCAAAGTTATCATAATCCCGTATACTAAAGTAATGTCCGATCATTACCTTATAAAATTTGAAGTTCTGACTCATTGTCAACAAGCTAATAATAATAATAACTGCTATAGCAGCTGCAACATTAATGCTGCCACAACGATGACTCTTGCTGGCTTACTGCCTTCGGTAATGGCACCATTCCCAAATTATGTCGGCTCTATTGATAACCTCACTAACAACTTTGACGACGCCCTGCGCGAAACCATTGATAGTATAGCACCGCTAAAGCAAAAAAGGGCCCCTAAAAGGCGTACCCCATGGTTTACAGAAGAAACTAGAGCTCGTAAATTATCATGTAGAAAGCTGGAATGCAAATGGCGCGCGACTAAACTTGAGGTTTTCCATCAAGCATGGAGTGATAGTTTAATAACTTATAAACACATGCTTACCTTAGCTAAAGGTAAATATTACTCAAATCTCATCCGCCTCAACAAAAACGACCCTAAATTTTTGTTTAGTACAGTAGCATCGCTAACCCAACAAGGGACTCCTCCCAGTAGCTCCACCCACTCGGCAGATGACTTCATGAATTGCTATAATAAGAAAATTTAACTCATTAGAAAGGAGATTAAAGACAACACATCCCAGCTACAACTGGGTTATTTTAACACAGATATGACTGTATATACGACGGATACTGCCCCCCAAAATAGTCTCTCTTTTTGGTGAAATAACACTAGAGGAATTATTACGGCGTGTAGGTGGGATAAAACAAACAACATGTTTACTTGACCCACTTCCTGGCAAACTTATCAAGGAACTGTTTGTATTATTATGTATTATAAATGTATCACTTTCTTCTGGCACTGTTCCCCTAGCATTCAAAAAAAGCGGTTATTCATCCTCTGCTCAAAAGACCTAACCTCGATTCTGACCTCATGGTAAACTACCGGCCGGTGTCCCACCTTCCGTTTATTTCGAAAATCCTCGAAAAGATTGTTGCACAGCAGCTAAATGAACACTTAGTATCTAACAATCTCTGTGAACCCTTTCAATTCAGTTTCAGGGCAAATCACTCTACGGAGACAGCCCTCGCAAAAATGACTAATGATCTACTGCTAATGAAGGATGCTGAGGCGTCACATATGTTGCTGCTTCTTGATCTAAGCGCTGCTTTCGATACCGTTGATCATAATATTTTATTAGAGCGTATCAAAACACGTATTGGTATGTCAGACTTAGCCTTGTTTTGGTTTAACTCTTATCTTACTGAGAGGATGCAGTGCGTCTCCCATAACAATGTGACATCGGACTATGTTAAGGTAAAGTGTGGCGTTCCCCAGGGTTCGGTTCTTGGCCCTGCACTCTTTTGTATTTACATGCTGCCGCTAGGCGACATCATACGCAAATACGGTGTTAGCTTTCACAGTTATGCTGATGACACCCAACTCTACATGCCCCTAAAGCTGACCAACACGCTGGATTGTGGTCAGCTGGAGGCGTGTCTTAATGAAATTAAACAATGGATGTCCGCTATCTTTTTGCAACTCAACGCCAAGAAAACGGAAATGCTGATTATCGGTCCTGCGAGACACCGACATTTATTTAATAATACCACCTTAACATTTGACAACCAAACAATTACACAAAGCGACTCGTTAAAGAATCTGGGTATTATCTTCGACCCAACACTCTCCTTTGAGTCACACATTAAGAGTGTTACTAAAACAGCCTTCTTTCATCTCCATAATATCGCTAAAATTTGTTTCATTTTGTCCACTAGCGACACTGAGATCATTATTCATGCGTTCGTTACGTCTCGTCTCGATTACTGTAACGTATTATTTTCGGGTCTCCCTATGTCTAGCATTAAAAGATTACAGTTGGTACAAAATGCGGCTGCTAGACTTTTGACAAGAACAAGAAAGTTTGATCATATTACGCCTATACTGGCTCACCTGCACTGGCTTCCTGTGCACTTAAGATGTGACTTTAAGGTTTTACTACTTACGTATAAAATACTACACAGTCTAGCTCCAGCCTATCTTGCCGATTGTATTGTACCATATGTCCCGGCAAGAAATCTGCGTTCAAAGAACTCCGGCTTATTAGTGATTCCCCGAGCCCAAAAAAAGTCTGCGGGCTATAGAACGTTTTCTATTCGGGCTCCAGTACTATGGAATGCCCTCCCGGTAACAGTTAGAGATGCTACCTCAGTAGAAGCAGTTAAGTCCCATCTTAAAACTCATTTGTATACTTTAGCCTTTAAATAGACCCCCTTTTTAGACTAGTTGATCTGCCGTTTCTTTTCTTTTCTCCTCTGCCCCCCACTCTCTTGTGGAGGAGGAGGGGGGGGGGGGGCACAGGTCCAGTGGCCATGGATGAAGTGCTGGCTGTCCAGAGTCGGGACCCAGGGTGGACCGCTCGCCTGTGCATCGGTTGGGAACATCTGTGCGCTGCTGACCCATCTCCTCTCGGGATGGTCCCCTGCTGGGCCCACTATGGACTGGACTCTCACTATTATGTTAGATCCACTATGGAGTGGACTTTCACAATACTATGTCAGACCCATTAGACATCCATCGCTTTCGGTCTCCCCTAGAGGGGGGGGGTTACCCACATATGCGGTCCTCTCCAAGGTTTCTCATAGTCATTCACATCGACGTCCCACTGGGGTGAGTTTTCCTTGCCCTTGTGTGGGCTTTGTACCGAGGATGTCGTTCTGGCTTGTGCAGCCCTTTGAGACACTTGTGATTTAGGGCTATATAAATAAACATTGAGTGATTGATTGATTGAACCAGGAACCCTCAGGTTGCTGGCACAGCCACTCTCCCAACTAGAGGAATAGCGAGTACCTGCGGCTGAGGTGAACATTCAACACATTTTGTTTGGATCCTCTTTTTTGATATTGTAGTGGGTTTACATAATTCACCCACAGAGCTTTTGTTATTGTTAGACAGTTCCAGTCAAACAGTTTTTTCCGGTGTTTTGTGTTGTTGCGCTGAGAAGCCACGGATGTATAGATACTGCTCGATTGCTGATAAGAAAACAATATGAATGTCATTAAAATAATTAGCTCAATCTTTTGACACTCCTACTTCGACTCCCACCCTTACACGCGCCAATATTTTATAAAAAAAAGCGCGGAAGTGATATTTTGACGCTAAAATTAATAATTAAAAACATTTTTGCGGACATTTCACAAAAGCTGAGCTGACATTTAATGTCATTTTTGGTACACATTGTTTTTAAATCATATAATTTTTTGTCTTTATCAGTGTGTATTTTTACTTACACTTTAGTCAAATAAATCTGACTTAATATTGTCTGTTTGTAGAAATGTAGAAATATACTGTACCACTCATCCATATGTCATCAGCCTGATTTGTATTTAACTACCATGAACTGTGAAATGGCGTAGAAACACAAACCACACAAGTCTACAGAAAATTATAGTTCCTGAACTTTTGGTGGAAAGGGACCTATTATTTGAACACTGCTATCAGAAATCCCTGAACAAGTCTTTAATGTTCTGAAATCTTGATTCTTCGGACAGATTAAGCTAAGATAAACTTGTATCACACTGATGCATATGTAGTAGATTTCAAACATGATGGAGACTGAATATTCATAACTGCTAATGGAATGATCCATCCATCTATCCATTTTCTACCGCTTGTCCCTCTCGGGGTCGCGGGGTTGCTGGAGCCTATCCCAGCTGCACTTGGGCGTAAGGCGGGGTACACCCTGGACAATTCGCCACCTCATCGCATGGCCAACACAGATAGACAACATTCACACTCACACACGAGGGCCAATTTAGTGTTGCCCATCAACCTATCCCCAGGTGTGTGTCTTTGGAGGTGGGAGGAAGCCGGAGTACCCGGAGGGAACCCACGCAGTCACGGGGAGAACATGCAAACTCCACACAGAAAGACCCCGTGCCTGGGGATTGAACCCACAACCTTTGTATTGTGAGGCACACACACTAACCCCGGTACCACCGTGCTGCCTAACTCATTGAAATTGAATTCCTAGCTAGGTGTACGGGGTGATACACTGCTCACATTCAGCCAAATTCTGCAAATGATAGTGGCTCTAAATATACTGTAAACGGATCTCAACTCTGCTTTTTCAAGTTAGTCAGTGGAAGCTTGCTTATCACAGTGCTCCATGAACTCAGACAGATAACATTTTATCCTTGGCCATGTTGTTACAGAGAAGTTGTCTGCAACACATTTCTCGATTTTATATTTTAGCGCAGATTTGTGGGACTGGGGAGATGCATAATAGGGCTTGTCACATGCACGTATCTATTTAGAATATATAAAAAAATATTTTTTACATGAGATATTACAATTTAGACTGCTTTTGGGGATTGCTTAGAAAACATCCATACTCAATAAAAATGAGCTTAGAATGTATTTCAATGTAGATTGCTTATGATGATGCTTATTGAATATTCATGCATAACATAGATTTGTATAGAAGATATTATGCTCACAATTATTTATGAAATGAACTTGTTACCTGACTTGGCGCAATGACTAAGCAGATGTCGGGAACTTGAACTAACCTTCAAGATATGATTATGATTATGATGTCAGTTTATTTTGAACATTTCTATACAATTACAATGTAATACATCACATATTTCCAGTTTTTCATTACATCATGTCCAAAAAGGAGTAGAAGGAAGCATAGCGTATGTAATTCTACCTCTTTTTGTATCGTAGAAGTTTTAACACGTGTTTGTTTTCAATTTGTATCACGACAGTGAATGAATATATACATGAGTAAATAAATGAATGAATATATAATACAACAATACAACACCAAGTAATTGAAATAATATTTTGATTCAATATCAATCAATCAATCAAAGTTTACTTATATAGCCCTTAATCACAAATGTCTCAAAGGGCTGCTCGGATCAGATCTCACATCGAGGCAAGAAAAAACTCAAGCCAGTGGGAACAGCGAGAAACCTCGGAAGGGACCGCAGATGTGACCCCACCCCCATGGAGTGGTCCATCCTGGGTCCCGGCTTGGAACAGGTAGCGCCTCCTCTGTAGTCACCTGATAACTGTTCCACGCAGGAGACGGGTTCAGAGCAGAAAAGAGAGACAGCAGATCAACTGGTCTAAAATTTAAAGGCTAGAGTGTACAAATGTGTTTTGGTGATGTTTTAAATCTTAAATGATTTTTAAGATTTAAATGCTTTTACTGAGGTAGCATCTCTAACTGTTAATAGTAGGGCATTCCAGAGTACTGGAGCACGAATAGAAAACCAGAAGTCATTGTCATGGACCCACTAGCTGCGAAAGCTAGCTCTCTAATCACGTTAAACAGGCTCAATAACTCCAAGGTGACATTCTAGTGAATTTACGAAACAGAAACAATACAACAAGAATGCTATTGTATGTTAATAAACTAACAAAGACACTTGTAGACATGTTAGCATAGTAGCTAATGCTAATGATGCTAGCTTCATTATATTACAATAGCACATACAAATATGCATAAAAAAACACTCCTACAAACATCACACATGAAACGGTTTAGTTTGTAAAAATATTGCTTGGATTGATAAATAAAGAATCCATACAATTGCTTGTATTGATAAATAAAGATTCCATGCGAGTAGAAACGCTATGGACGGTAGGTTTGAAAACAAGTCTAAACAGAAGGGCAATGCAGCCACTGCAGTGAGCGAACTCGTCTAAAAGATGGTGACCTAGCACAAACAATAACACAACTATTCAGTGTGTAGGCTTTTTTACTTTTTTTTTATTTTAACTATTTACTCTACAGCCGGTCAGTGAAGAAAAATCCTTAAATTAGCCACACCGTTTTATAAGCCACAGGGTTCAAAGCCTTGGACTAGATCCAACCAATCTATGTCTATGAGCACGAACTGATGAAGCCCACTCGAATGAGCAGCTAAGCATCTTCGAAGACAAACCACACAGTCCAGTTGCGTTTGATTGAATGCCCTGAGAAGGTTAGAATAAAGTAGCGGTTTATAACCTGTATTTTACTGTAAATTGGCTGATTCACAGAAGGATGTTTGGGTAAATGTCTACTATATATGGATTATCCGTTTACGTCCCATATGGCAAAAACTTCACCAAAGAAGCACATTCTAAACGGACCGTTTAGAGAAAGTATGAAAGAAGGCACAATTGCTTTATAAATATCTCTGCAATGCCTCTACGGTTTAATTCATATTTTGGGGATTCATGCAGATCCCAAATACACATAAACAGGTACCATCAAGTAAAAAAAAGTTGTTTTTTCACCTTACCAGTCTTATAAATCTGTATGACTTTTGCTATTGGCATTAGTTATTTGGAAATTTGCCTGTTTGGAATGATAGGTTGCTGTCATATGTTAAAGGTTCTCTTCAATAGCATTTTTTATGGTTTCCATATCAAATCCGTTACAATCAGTTGATGTCTTGGATTTACATATATTCACAGTTTTGATTATTCCTAGATGTGTGATATCCTGTTGTTAAACATGTAAGCAAGTGCAAATGGTGAAATGAACAAGGCCAGCAGCGCATTATGAGATTACCGTAGTAGTAGGCTGATGGTCATGTCAATTGTGTTTTCAACCGTAGTTGTGGCTAACACTTTACACAAGTGAGGAGAAAAACACTAATAAAAAGACAAATAGTGAACAAATTCTGACAACAGCTGCACACCCACCTTATGGAAAACTTCCCCTGATTTTGCTATGAAGACTGACTGATTCTAAGAGTCAGGGTCCTTGACTTCACATGATCCAGCCTGCGTTAGTGACACGTGTCGAAAACTACCCAGAGAGCCTCTGTAAATATATGTCTTTTTCTTGATGCAAAATATTGAAAAGAGTCTGACAAGTTTTATTCTCCCTCTGATCAAATGAACACATGACAAAGCGGGCTGAGTCAAGGTCTGTGAGGGTCCATCGCTAACATGTGTTTGAGTGCTTTCTGCACATGTACGTGGTAAGTGAAAGAGCCTTAATAGTTTAAGGTTATTACTACCTTCATTGAGCATTCTGAAGTCTATTTGTATGTCACCCAGAGTTTCAGATACTTAAATATTTCCAATCTGACAGACACACTGAGGTCAGGTGATATACTTTACTGCTTGTTGTTATATCCACATGGAGCACACAAAGTATGGAGGTTAATTTGTGTCTTCAATAATAAAGACTTTTTTTTTTTACAATGAATTCATGTAACTGAATTTTTTGCGTTTGAATTTTGTGAACTGATTTATTTTACATCAAATTTTGCTGACAATTTCATTGAAAAAAACTCAGTGTTTTAAAATTCAGTGTAAAACAATATGGTCACTGTAGTGTATTGTTAATCTATTAATGAACAAACTTTGTCCTGTGAACAATGAGCTTACGCAAAAACATTTATTTCTCCCTCCATGAATGCATCCAAGCATCTGTCCTCTTTTTTACGCTTACCTGAACATTATTATCCAACACCATCTGCTGGTCACATTGTGGATAGGAGTCACTTTAAAACTGCATATCGTGACACTTGTATGTCACTCAGAAGTTGGTTTGTTTGGTTGGTCGAAGTTTATTTCGAACATGCATACTATTTCAATATGAAACATCACATATTTTCATTTTTCTTTACAACATGTCCGAAAAGGAGTAGGAAGAAGCATCGCTTCTTATCCGACCCCTTTTCTACATCATAGCTGTTTCAGTAACAACATGTTCACTTTCTGTTTTTCATTTGTAAATAAATTAATCAGTTCATTCTGAATACAAAAGTTCTTTAGAAAAATAATTAAGTCATGCAGATTTTAACCTTTGGAATTACTTCTATAGTTTGAAAACATCCAGCGGGTCGCATTGAAGTGTTTATTATGTTGTATTATTCCGAGGTAGCCCAGTTAACTGCTTTTTTTATGCTGTTTTGCAAGACCCGTGTCACGTGACTTCAAACTTGACACCTCATTGGCTGGTTGTGAGACAGGATCGAATGCTTCAGCCTTAATTTACCAAAAGTGAATGTTGCTTTTTGAAGCAGCAAATTTTTCCACACTGAATTTTTCAGCACTGAATTTCTTTTACACTGAATTTTGTACACTGAATTTTAAAACACTGAATTTATTTTCAATTGATGTAAAAAAAAAAGGTTTTTCACAAAATTCAGATACACATACTTGCCAACCCTCCCGGATTTTCCAGGGGACTCCCGAAATTCAGCGCCTCTCCCGAAAACCTCCCGGGACAAATTTTCTCCCAAAAATCTCCCGAAATTCAGACGGAGCTGGAGGCCACGCCCCCTCCAGCTCCATGCGGACCTGAGTGATGTGTCGACAGCCTGTTTTCACGTCCGCTTTCCCACAATATAAACAGCGTGCCTGCCCAATCACGTTATAACTGTAGAATGATGGAGGGCGAGTTCTTGGTTTCTTATGTGGGTTTATTGTTAGGCAGTTTTATTAACGTCCTCCCAGCGCGGTAACAACACACAACAACAACAGTCACGTTTTCTTCTACCGTAAAGCAGTTTGTCTGCCGTAAACAGCAATGTTGTGACACTCTTAAACAGGGCAATACTGCCATCTACTGTACATGCATATGTGACAATAACATCTAGGGCTTTTAGAGAGTGCAGTGCACAACTGCGCACACAACAAGGAGACAAAGCAGAATGCATCATGAGAGAGGGTGTTCAGCATGGGTATAAAAATAGTGACAGAGAATAGAACAAGGATGGACAATTCAACCCTTAACTCAACAATGAGTAGATGAGTGTTATGTGTGTTTATATGTGTAAATAAATGAACACTGAAATTCAAGTATTTGTCTTATTTATATATATAATAAAAAATAAAAAATAAATAAATATATATATATATATATATATATGTATGTATATAGCTAGAATTCACTGAAAGTCAAGTATTTCATATATATATATATATATATATATATATATATATATATATATATATATATATATATATATATATATATATATACATATATATATATATATATATACAGGTAAAAGCCAGTAAATTAGAATATTTTGAAAAACTTGATTTATTTCAGTAATTGCATTCAAAAGGTGTAACTTGTACATTATATTTATTTATTGCACACAGACTGATGCATTCAAATGTTTATTTCATTTAATTTTGATGATTTGAAGTGGCAACAAATGAAAATCCAAAATTCCGTGTGTCACAAAATTAGAATATTACTTAAGGCTAATACAAAAAAGGGATTTTTAGAAATGTTGGCCAACTGAAAAGTATAAAATGAAAAATATGAGCATGTACAATACTCAATACTTGGTTGGAGCTCCTTTTGCCTCAATTACTGCGTTAATGCGGCGTGGCATGGAGTCGATGAGTTTCTGGCACTGCTCAGGTGTTATGAGAGCCCAGGTTGCTCTGATAGTGGCCTTCAACTCTTCTGCGCTTTTGGGTCTGGCATTCTGCATCTTCCTTTTCACAATACCCCACAGATTTTCTATGGGGCTAAGGTCAGGGGAGTTGGCGGGCCAATTTAGAACAGAAATACCATGGTCCGTAAACCAGGCACGGGTAGATTTTGCGCTGTGTGCAGGCGCCAAGTCCTGTTGGAACTTGAAATCTCCATCTCCATAGAGCAGGTCAGCAGCAGGAAGCATGAAGTGCTCTAAAACTTGCTGGTAGACGGCTGCGTTGACCCTGGATCTCAGGAAACAGAGTGGACCGACACCAGCAGATGACATGGCACCCCAAACCATCACTGATGGTGGAAACTTTACACTAGACTTCAGGCAACGTGGATCCTGTGCCTCTCCTGTCTTCCTCCAGACTCTGGGACCTCGATTTCCAAAGGAAATGCAAAATTTGCATGGTTAGGTGATGGTTTGGGGTGCCATGTCATCTGCTGGTGTCGGTCCACTCTGTTTCCTGAGATCCAGGGTCAACGCAGCCGTCTACCAGCAAGTTTTAGAGCACTTCATCAGAATCAGAATCAGAATCAGAATCAGCTTTATTGTCATTACGCAAGGTAACGGGATTGAGGCCATTCCATACAGTGTGATGTGTGCATGCTAGAAAAAAAATGTGCAAATATATAAAAATATAAAAAATGTAGAAGTGCAATTAATATGGTGTGAAATGAATATATACATGAAAAAAACAAACAAAACAAAAACAGGGTGGTTGGTGGAATGGGTTATTGCACCGAAGAGAAGGCAGTTATGAGGGACAATGGGGCAGTCCGTTCAGGATGGTTATGGCCCTGGGGAAGAAGCTGTTCTTTAGCCTGTTTGTTTTGGTTTTAATGCACCTGTAGCGCTTCCCAGAGGGCAGCAGGTGGAACAGGTCAGAGCCAGGGTGGGTGCTGTCCTTGATGATGGCACTGGCTCTGTTGAGGCAGCGGGAGGTGTAGATGACCGTCAGAGAGGGGAGAGGGCGGCCGATGATCTTCTGAGCCGTCTTGACCACTCTTTGCAGCCTCTCCCTGTCTGCTGCAGTGCAGCTGCCGTACCATACCGTAATACAGTAGGTCAGCAGGCTCTCGATGGACGAGCGGTAGAAGGTCAGCAGCAGGTCAGGCTTCAGGTTGTACTTCCCGAGGACTCTAAGGAAGTGTAGCCGCTGCTGAGCCTTCTTGATGATTGATGTGGTGTTGACTGTCCAGGAGAAGTCATTAGAGATGTGGACTCCAAGGTACCTGAAGGTGTGGACCCTCTCTACACGCTCGCCGTTGATGTAGAGGGGGGCAGGGTCGGTGCTGCTCCTCCTGAAGTCGACGATGATCTCTCTGGTCTTGCTGGTGTTGAGAGCGAGGTTGTTCTCCGAAGACCAGGCCGTCAGCTTCAGGACCTCCTCTCTGTAGGCAGCCTCGTCACCCCTGGAGATGAGCCCGACCACTGTGGTATCGTCGGCGAACTTGACGGTAAGGTTGTCACTGTGGGCCGGACTGCAGTCATGGGTGTAAAGGCAGTAGAGGAGGGGGCTCAGCACACAGCCCTGTGGGGAGCCGATGCTCAGCGTGCGGGAGGATGAGAGGTGCGGGCCAAGTCTCACATTCTGGGGTCGGTCCGTTAGGAAGTCCCTTATCCAGGCGTTTGTGAGAGGGGGGAGGCCAAGAGTGTCCAGTTTATTGCAGAGTCTGTCCGGGATTATTGTATTGAAGGCAGAGCTATAGTCCACAGAGAGCATCCGGACGTAGCTCTGCTGCTGCTCCAGGTGGTTCAGAGCAGAGTGGAGAGCAACAGCGATGGCGTCCTCTGTGGACCTGTTCGCCCGGTATGCGAACTGGTGGGGGTCGAAGTCTGGAGGGATATGGTCCTTGATGTGCTGGAGAACAAGTCGCTCGAAGCACTTCATGATTACCGGAGTGAGGGCCACTGGTCGGTAATCATTCAGGCTGGTGATGGGAGACTTCTTCGGCACCGGGATTATTGTAGATGACTTCAGGCAGGATGGGATGACTGCCTGAGCCAGGGAGAGGTTGAAGATCCTGGTGAGGGGGGGAGCGAGCTGGTGGGCGCACGTCCTGAGCACCTTTCCAGGTACTCCGTCTGGTCCGGTAGCCTTCCTGGGGTTCACAGCCAGGAGCACTCGTCTGACACTGTGCTCCTGTACAGTGAGTGGAGTGGCGCCGGAGCCCGGTGGGGGCGGGGGCAGGGCTGGAGCAGATGAGTGTCGCTGGGGGGTTTCGAAACGGGCAAAGAAACAGTTAAGCTCCTCTGCCAGTGTCGCACTCTGATCCGCAGTTGTCATATTGCAGCCTCTGAAGTTCGTGATGTCATGAATGCCCCGCCACACCTCCCGTGAGTTTTTGCTGGACAGATGGGACTCTATGCACCTCCTGTGGTCCGCCTTTGCTTTTTTAATCCCTCTCTTCAGGTCGGCTCTAGCAACACTGTACAGTGCCCTGTCCCCTGACCTGAAGGCTGCGTCGCGGGCCCTGAGGAGTGTGCGGACCTGGCTGGTCATCCAAGGTTTCTTGTTGGGGTAAACCCGGATGTTTTTTTCCACAGTCACATTCCCGATGCAGAACTTTATGTAGTCCAGCACCGTTCCTGTGCCTGTCTCCAGCTCCTGTTGTTGGAAAAGGTCCCAGTCTGTGTGTTGGAAGCAGTCCTGAAGTTTGGGGAATGCATCGTCAGGCCAGGTCATAACAGTCTTTGTGATAGGCCTGGCCTGGCGTCTGATGGGGGTGTAGGTAGGAGAGAGCAGGAGGGAAAGATGGTCTGACTGTCCAAGCTGGGGGAGGGGTGTAGCTCTGTACGCGTGCTTTATGTTGGTATACACGTGGTCCAGGGTGTTCTTGCCCCTTGTAGAACACTTCACGTGCTGGTAGAACTTAGGGAGTACAGTCTTCAGATTGGCCTTATTAAAATCCCCTGCTATGATATGAACACCGTCGGGGTGGGCCCGCTGCTGTTCGTTGACGGTGTTCAGCAGAAGAGAGAGCGCTGTGTTTACTTTGGCGTCCGGTGGAATATACACAGCCGTGATGATAACAACAGACAGCTCTCTCGGGAGAAAAAAAGGCCGACATCTAACAGACATGTACTCCACGTCCGGGCAACAGTGCTGTTCAGTGATTGTCCCGTTGTTGCACCAGTTCTCATGCACGTAGATACAGAGCCCCCCTCCTCTGCTCTTACCGGAGTCCTTAGTTCTGTCCCGGCGGAGCAGAGTGCGTCCGGCTAGCTGCATGCTAGCATCGGGTATTTCCGGGTGAAGCCAGGTTTCGGTGATAATCATAGCACAACAGTCCCGAACATAGCGGTTTCCAGCAAGTTGTAACTCCAGGTCGTCCATCTTCTGTACAAGGGATCTGGCATTAGAGAGGAACAGGCTCGGTAGAGGTGGCTTGTGGGGTTGTTTCCTAAGCCTGAGCAAGACGCCGGACCTGCGGCCACGCTTCTGCTTCCTCTCCCTCCTCCGTCTGCGCTGTCTCCCAGACCCGACAACAAACCACGGAGAGCCCTGTGCTCTCGCTATGTCATCTGGGATGTTGTGCTCGTGGTGAAAGTCGCTCGAAACAGATATCTGGTGCGAGTTACCGATATCCAAGAGTGACTGGCGGGTGTACCGGGTGTTTGCAGTACAGGTGGTGCACAAAAGGAAAAAAAACATGAAGAAAAGAAGGAAGAAAGAGCACTGAAATGGAGAGCCGTAAGCCGCTGCGTCTGTGCGCGCTGCCATCTTGGATTTTTTTTTTTTTTTTTTTTTTTTTTGCTTCCTGCTGCTGAACTGCTCTATGGAGATGGAGATTTCAAGTTCCAACAGGACTTGGCGCCTGCACACAGCGCAAAATCTACCCGTGCCTGGTTTACGGACCATGGTATTTCTGTTCTAAATTGGCCCGCCAACTCCCCTGACCTTAGCCCCATAGAAAATCTGTGGGGTATTGTGAAAAGGAAGATGCAGAATGCCAGACCCAAAAACGCAGAAGAGTTGAAGGCCACTATCAGAGCAACCTGGGCTCTCATAACACCTGAGCAGTGCCAGAAACTCATCGACTCCATGCCACGCCGCATTAACGCAGTAATTGAGGCAAAAGGAGCTCCAACCAAGTATTGAGTATTGTACATGCTCATATTTTTCATTTTCATACTTTTCAGTTGGCCAACATTTCTAAAAATCCCTTTTTTGTATTAGCCTTAAGTAATATTCTAATTTTGTGACACACGGAATTTTGGATTTTCATTTGTTGCCATTTCAAATCATCAAAATTAAATGAAATAAACATTTGAATGCATCAGTCTGTGTGCAATGAATACATATAATGTACAAGTTACACCTTTTGAATGCAATTACTGAAATAAATCAAGTTTTTCATTCAATTTACTGGCTTTTACCTGTATATATATATATATATAAGAAATACTAGCTAGAATTCACTGAAAGTCAAGTATTTCATATATATATATATATATATATATGTATATATATATATATATATATATATATATATATAAGAAATACTTGACTTTCAGTGAATTCTAGCTGTAAATATACTCCTCCCCTCTTAACCCCCCCCCCCCCCCCCCCACACCTCCCGAAATCGGAGGTCTCAAGGTTGGCAAGTATGCAGATACATAAATTCACTGTCAAAAAACAGCTTTCGTAATAAAGACACAAATTAACCTCCATACAAAGCCATCAACATGGGGGATCAAGACAGAAGAAACGCTGCCCTTTGATACTGGCTATCCATCCATCCATTCATTTTCTACCGCTTGTCCCTCACAAGGTCACGGGGGGTGACTGGAGCCTATCCCAGCTGCATTCGGGCCGAAGGCGGTGTACACCCTGGACAAGTCGCCACCTCATCGCAGGGCGAACACAAATAGACAACATTCACACTCACATTCACACACTAGGGCCAATTTAGTGTTGCCAATCAACCTCTCCCCAGGTGCATGTCTTTGGAGGTGGGAGGGAGCCGGAGTACCCGGAGGGAACCCACGCAGTCACGGGGAGAACATGCAAACTCCACACAGAAAGGGTCCGGTCCCGGGAATCAAACCCAGGGATTATTGTGAGGCACAGGCACTAACTTCTGGTCCACCGTGTTGCCTATGCCGAGAGCACTCATACATTATTATGTTGCATTTGAATAAGCCAGATATAGTTGAATACACAGGGTTGTTGAATTATTTCCCATTGGGATGTGTGTTTCTTCATCAGTTACAACGCATTTGTGGGCTATATTGTGCTAATTAATGCACTGTTGCCGTTTTTGTTGCACTTTTAAATGGGTCAAGGCTAACAGTATAACTAGCGCCAAATCCCAACAGAATAGATGTAACTACTCTTGGTACTAAAAAGCTTTCTTATATACGAGCTTGTTTTTTGTATAACATACTTCTTTTTTAATTTGGCAGGCATTTCTTAATTTTACCATGAGGTCATTGTCATGCCACCTTGCGTTCACTGTTCATAATGTTCAAATCAGTCATGTCTATGTTCAGCTGTTTGAATGTAGATACATTTGCATTTAGCACACATGCATACACTTTCACTCGTGCACTCAGAGCCAGTGGGGCATGCAGGTTCCGCACTACATAAAGTAATACATTGCTGCATATCAAAGGAAATTACCCTTCACCTCAGTGCATGGATCTTAGCGAGTTCCTTAACCAGAGGAATGGGCTTTGAACCACGCAGATTCCCCCAGGGCCCTTATCCCAGCCCCTCCCCAGAACGTTGCGCCGGATAAGGGCCGTAATTCCCACTTTTAGGTTTCCATTAATCTGATCCTGACACAGGGGAGATGGGCTGCTTTGCATATCGCCTTCCCAAGATGGAGGGCTATTTACATGATCGCCTCCAGATGAATATGATCAGTAGCTCACCACCTCCGCCATGCTCTGCAGCTGAGACGGAAACATGCAGATTTTCAGTGGGTATTTGCTACATTACCACGGGTGAAATATTATTCACTCAGGTATATTCACTGTAGCGTTTCAATACATCTCAAGTTAGACTTGATGGATACGTGTTGAGGATATTACAACTCGCCACTTGATTCCCTTGACGAAGGCCAAATTTCTTTTATGAATGTTACGGCGGGGATCGATAGATTGGCCCATTTTTCATCGCACGCTGACAGCGCTAATGTGAGGAGGACCCCCCTCCCCCTTCAACAAATGTGAGGAACACCAGTGAACACTGCTCCATTTGAAGCCGTGAAGGTAGACCCCATGTAAATGTATCTGTAATGAACGATGCGAACAGGAGGTGCATTATTCTCTTTCTGCTACATTTATTTCTGAATATCAAATGAATATGATAAATGTGGAGTGTGGGGGCGTTTGAAGCAAAGTAAGCCGAGGATATGAGATGAGTGATATTGTTGTTACGCCACCGTTGATGATGAACACACACAAACAAACATATACACTCTAACTCAATGTTGTTTCCTGACCTGAGCACGAGCGCACTTGTTTCCTATGGCATGCAAACACGTTGTACCTTTTGAAGGGTTCGTCCCTCAACTGTATTTTTTGCAGCACGTGCACACAATTCAATAAAAAAAAAAAAAAAAAGTATAAACACACCACCGTTGTTTAGTGTTGACAAAAGAGTGAGTCAGTGTGCACATGGTGTCAATGAAATATCGCGACGGGTGTAAAGACGGACAGAATGTGCAGGCTCTTGTCTCTCACTTCAAAGTGTTTTTAGTGGGCATCTTAGTGGGAAACTGGTGGGTGGTTGTAATCACACCAAAAGGTGCAGTTTTTATACGAGTAGTTAGAAACATACTTTTTTTTGTCTACTGATATCACCTCACATGTTGTGTGAGGTGCAGTCCAACTTGACGATTACCAAGAATAGGCGTGAAATGCTAATTGTCACTTCTGCACATGTAAATAGTGTGATCGAATCCTCTGCCACTTTGTCGCAGGGCGTTTGGGTGCAGCGAGCGCATCCCTTAAGTGTATTTCATGCTTTTAATTGGCACCATTGGATGTTAATTTCAAGCATGTCATGGATGTGTCACACCAGTAAGCCGCCAGTGTCCGACCTCATGTAATGTCGAATTACTTTCCTGCTGCTTTTCGCCGTGACAATAGATAAGCTTCTCCGAGGCAACACCAAGGGGGACTTACTGCTGTGAAGCTTTCCTTCCTGATTGTTGGTCTCACCTTAGAAATACCAAATAAATGGACAAGGTATTGATTGGAATCAAAATGTTCTGCAAATGATCACTTTTTATTATAATTTTTTAATTGATTAATGCACTCTATTAGAGTGTGTACTGTTCCTTGGAATATTGAAATACAGCAGGGACATGAGAAAGTATATCATATCACAAACGGAACTGAACAACACTGAGGAGCAAGTTTTTCTATCTGTTTTAGGGCTTCCCCAGTAGTTGCAATGAATGTAGTACAACCAACAGTCGATGTGCATTTGCTAATACAGACTTTGACAACTGAAGAACTCAGAATGAATTTGTACAATTTAAAGAAAACAGTCATAAAGTAGTCACTGACGATGCGATGGTGCACCTGACTGACTTCTGTGTAACGAGCATGGGTCCAGTTCGTACTTTGTGACTGGTTGTGTCTCTTTATGTGCCGTGTGATTGACTGGTGAACTGATTTTACTGCTAAGTAAGTTAGTGATATAAGAATAAAGTAAAACATATATTTCAAAAACTCCTCTCTGAGCTGCCACCTTAACGTGGTAGAGGAGTTTGCGTGTCCCAATGATCCTAGGAGCTATGTTGTCCGGGGGCTTGATGCCCCCTGGTAGGGTCTCCCAAGACAAACTGGTCCTAGGTGAGGGATCAGACAAAGAGCAGCTCGAAGACCTCTATGAAGAAAACGATTAAGGAACCCAGATTTCCCTTGCCTGGACACGGGTCACCGGGGCCCCCCTCTGGAGCCAGGCCCGGAGGTGGGGCACGATGGCGAGCGCCTGGTGGCCGGGCCTGTCCCCATGGGGCCCGGCCGGGCACAGCCCGAAGAGGCAACGTGGGTCCCCCCTCCAATGGGCTCACCACCCATAGCAGGGGCCATAGAGGTCGGGTGCGATGTGAGCTGGGCGGCAGCCGAGGGCAGGGCACTTGGCGGTCCGATCCTCGGCTACAGAAGCTAGCTCTTGGGACGTGGAACGTCACCTCGCTGGGGGGGAAGGAGCCTGAGCTAGTGCGCGAGGTGGAGAAGTTCCGACTAGATATAGTCGGACTCACTTCGACGCACAGCAAGGGCTCTGGAACCAGTTCTCTCGAGAGGGGCTGGACTCTCTTCCACTCTGGCGTTGTCGGCAGTGAGAGGCGACGGGCTGGGGTGGCAATTCTTGTTGCCCCCCGGCTCAGAGCCTGTACGTTGGAGTTCAACCCGGTGGACGAGAGGGTAGCTTCCCTCCGCCTTCGGGTCGGGGAACGAGTCCTGACTGTGGTTTGCGCTTACGCGCCAAACCGCAGCTCAGAGTACCCACCCTTTTTGGATTCACTCGAGGGAGTACTTGAGAGTGCTCCCCTGGGTGATTCCCTCGTTCTACTGGGGGACTTCAATGCTCATGTTGGCAGCGACAGTGAAACCTGGAGAGGCGTGATTGGGAAGAATGGCTGCCCGGATCTGAACCCGAGCGGTGTTTTGTTATTGGACTTTTGTGCTCGTCACAGATTGTCCATAACAAACACCATGTTCAAACATAAGGGTGTCCATATGTGCACTTGGCACCAGGACACCCTAGGCCGCAGTTCCATGATCGACTTTGTAGTTGTGTCATCGGATTTGCGGCCTCATGTTTTGGACACTCGGGTGAAGAGAGGGGCGGAGCTTTCTACCGATCACCACCTGGTGGTGAGTTGGCTGCGATGGTGGGGGAGAATGCCGGACAGACCTGGCAGGCCCAAACGCATTGTGAGGGTTTGCTGGGAACGTCTGGCAGAGTCTCCTGTCAGAGAGAGTTTCAATTCCCACCTCCGGAAGAACTTTGAACATGTCACGAGGGAGGTGCTGGACATTGAGTCCGTATGGACCATGTTCCGCGCCTCTATTGTCGAGGCGGCTGATTAGAGCTGTGGCCGCAAGGTAGTTGGTGCTTGTCGTGGCGGTAATCCTAGAACCCGTTGGTGGACACCGGCGGTGAGGGATGCCGTCAAGCTGAAGAAGGAGTCCTATCGGGTTCTTTTGGCTCATAGGACTCCTGAGGCAGCGGACAGGTACCAACAGGCCAAGCGGTGTGCGGCTTCAGCGGTCGCAGAGGCAAAAACTCGGACATGGGAGGAGTTCGGTGAGGCCATGGAAAACGACTTCCGGACGGCTTCGAAGCAATTCTGGACCACCATCCGCCGCCTCAGGAAGGGGAAGCAGTGGATGGTGTTCTGCTGACCTCGACTGCGGATGTTGTGGATCGGTGGAGAGAATACTTCGAAGACCTCCTCAATCCCACCAACACATCTTCCTATGAGGAAGCAGTGCCTGGGGAGTCTCTGGTGGGCTCTCCTATTTCTGGGGCTGAGGTTGCTGAGGTAGTTAAAAAGCTCCTCGGTGGCAAAGCCCCAGGGGTAGATGAGATCCGCCCGGAGTTCCTTAAGGCTCTGGATGCTGTGGGGCTGTCTTGGTTGACAAGACTCTGCAGCATCGCGTGGTCATCGGGGGCGGTACCACTTGATTGGCAGACCGGGGTGGTGGTTCCTCTCTTTAAAAAGGGGAACCGGAGGGTGTGTTCTAACTATCGTGGGATCACACTCCTCAGCCTTCCCGGTAAGGTCTATTCAGGTGTACTGGAGAGGAGGCTACGCCGGATAGTCAAACCTCGGATTCAGGAGGAACAGTGTGGTTTTCGTCCTAGTCGTGGAACTGTGGACCAGCTCTATACTCTTGGCAGGGTCCTTGAGGGTGCATGGGAGTTTGCCCAACCAGTCTACATGTGTTTTGTGGAATTGGAGAAGGCATTCGACCGTGTCCCTCGGGAAGTCCTGTGGGGAGTGCTCAGAGAGTATGGGGTATCGGACTGTCTGATTGTGGCAGTCCGCTCCCTGTATGATCAGTGCCAGAGCTTGGTCCGCATTGCCGGTAGTAAGTCGGACACGTTTCCAGTGAGGGTTGGACTCCGCCAAGGCTGCCCTTTGTCACCGATTCTGTTCATAACCTTTATGGACAGAATTTCTAGGCGCAGTCAAGGCGTTGAGGGGATCTGGTTTGGTGGCTGCAGGATTAGGTCTCTGCTTTTTGCAGATGATGTGGTCCTGATGGCTTCATCTGGCCAGGATCTTCAGCTCTCACTGGATCGGTTCGCAGCTGAGTGTGAAGCGACTGGGATGAGAATCAGCACCTCCAAGTCCGAGTCCATGGTTCTCACCCGGAAAAGGGTGGGGTGCCATCTCCGGGTTGGGGAGGAGATCTTGCCCCAAGTGGAGGAGTTCAAGTACCTCGGAGTCTTGTTCACGAGTGAGGGAAGAGTGGATCGTGAGATCGACAGGCGGATCGGTGCGGCGTCTTCAGTAATGCGGACGCTGTATCGGTCCGTTGTGGTGAATAAGGAGCTGAGCCGGAAGGCAAAGCTCTCAATTTACCGGTCGATCTACGTTCCCATCCTCACCTATTGTCATGAGCTTTGGGTTATGACCGAAAGGACAAGATCACGGGTACAAGCGGCCGAAATGAGTTTCCTCCGCCGGGTGGCGGGGCTCTCTCTTAGAGATAGGGTGAGAAGCTTTGCCATCCGGGAGGAGCTCAAAGTAAAGCCGCTGCTCCTCCACATCGAGAGGAGACAGATGAGGTGGTTCGGGCATCTGGTCAGGATGCCACCCGAACGCCTCCCTAGGGAGGTGTTTAGGGCACGTCCGACCGGTAGGAGGCCGCGAGGAAGACCCAGGACACGTTGGGAAGACTATGTCTCCCGGCTGGCCTGGGAACGCCTCGGGGTCCCACAGGAAGAGCTGGACGAAGTGGCTGGGGAGAGGGAAGTCTGGGCTTCCCTGCTTAGGCTGCTGCCCCCGCGACCCGACCTCGGATAAGCGGAAGAAGATGGATGGATGGATGGATATATTTCAAAAAACATTACACAGACTAGCGATGAAATAAAAAGCCTCCCAAAGAATAACAAAAAAATATATAAACACTTATTCATTGAGTAGTACGGATGGGAATTGATAAGATATTTCCGGTTCGGATTCCACGTTCGATTCTGCTTAACGATTCGGTTCTTTATCAGTTCCCTTATCGATTCTTATTTGCAAAAAAAGATAACAATATGATGGATTGGCGAAGTTGGTAGAGTGGCCGTGCCAGCAATCGGAGGGTTGCTGGTTACTGGGGTTCAATCCCCACCTTCTACCATCCTAGTCATGTCCGTTGTGTCCTTGGGCAAGACACTTCACCCCTTGCTCCTGATGGCTGCTGGTTAGCGCCTTGCATGGCAGCTCCCGCCATTAGTGTGTGAATGTGTGTGTGAATGGGTGAATGTGGAAATACTGTCAAAGCGCTTTGAGTACCTTGAAGGTAGAAAAGCGCTATACAAGTACAACCCATTTATCATTATTTAGCATCCATTTTGTTTCGTTTAGAGCTAACGTGATTTTACAAAGCCAACAGTGAGGTCTTAAGAGGCACATAGCATAGAAAACAATTTTTGGAATAGAAAAAAAATAGATGAAAACAATAGAGGAAAAAAATAGATGAAAAAAAGGCTGGAAATTACATGAGAATGTAACATTTCGTAACATTTTAAAACTTTTAAAAATCGGTGTTATCTACCTAGAAAATATACCGTGCAAAGGTTTGTTTAGATTTACAAGGTGAAACTAATATGACAGGGGCTCATAATATGCAACATGAGATATGTTGACCCTTCTTTCGATATATTGTTGATATTTATGGATTACAGTTTATGAAAACCTTAAATTAAAAACCTCAGGAAGTGGGTTTTTTTTTCATAC
Source organism: Nerophis lumbriciformis (assembly GCF_033978685.3). Classification (NCBI taxonomy): domain Eukaryota; kingdom Metazoa; phylum Chordata; class Actinopteri; order Syngnathiformes; family Syngnathidae; genus Nerophis; species Nerophis lumbriciformis. The sequence continues at coordinate 46,245,323 of NC_084549.2, read as the reverse complement.
TGTAAGCCATGATCATCAAAGTCGTATTAAAAAAAGGCTTGACATATGTCACTTTGCATGTAATGAGTTAATATCACATATTAGTTTCACATATGAAGTTGAATGTTTGACATGAATGGACTTTTACACAATATTCTAAGGTTATGAGTGCCACCTGTATAAATATAATGACGGCGTAAAAATGTGGTTGGAGGAAAAGTGCAACTTTTCTCTGACTATAAATGAACATGCACCTACCGAAGGAGCCTCTATGTGGCAAATTGTTGCAAGCTTTTGACAACAAACTTAGTCACTGCCCAGAGACATTCGTCATTCTTGGTAGAATGTACTCTTCTCTGCCATAGTGAAAACTCGCAGCAGACGTGAATTGGAGCCGTTACTTCCCACCTCCAAACTTGTCAGAATATGTCTCCTCATGCTCATCTATAAGAGAAGGCATTCATTTCAATTTAACAGGTAATAGCAATAACTGGGATGAAATCGGCGCGGTTCAAATCGCGACATTCATCGCATGCTGTATGTTCAAATGTTTCAGCATATTGCTCGTATATCCTCCTCTTGATGAAATGGCAACTTTTGAATTATTAAAAGTAGCGCTGTTGGGGTCGTTCTTATTAGATTTTTGGCAAAAACTCGGTACGCTTTTTCCACCCGGGAACACGCCGTGTTGCTGACGTCACTACGTATAATAACGTCATCCCCACCCGGAAGAATCATTAAGACAACCACTAGACGAAATGACAAGCAAATTGAAAAACTGTAAACTGGTTTTAAACAAGAACCAGTTTTTGATTACCATCACTATTGAGCAAAGTTATACACAGATTTTCTGTGGGATTTTATGGGTGCTGTTTCTTTGGGACATTGGGAACAGAGCACAGAACAACCTAAAACGAATCATGATAAATGACAGTAAAAAAAAACCCAAAAAAAATCGATGTTACCTGAAGCATGTGCAAAAAATGACATTATGGTTAGTTGTCTAAAGTGCATGACGCCAGTGCAGGATACAACGAGGAACGCCTTAGATATTTCAGCGCAAACATATCACAACATTGCTGACAGTTACCCCAATGTACAGAAACTCATCAGACCATTGATTGGCCCAGGTGGCACAGAGCTCCCTGTAAGGCAATTACAAAAAATCAATATGCATACAGTAAGTGAGCAGGTAATTCAAAAAACAGTGTATGTTATTAAAGGCCTTCAGGTGGCATTGCTAAGCTGACTAGTGTGAAACGCAACCTTGTTCGAGGCCAGACAGACACTAACTGGTTCGCAGGTTATTGCGCGACCGCCGAGATGATCAGTCGCATTTTCTTTCGCTCCCGCTCGGTAAGCCAAACAACTGCTCGGATGATACCACACTTCCTCATTTTTCTACTGTGGATCACGGATTTGTATTTTAAACCACCACAAATACAATACCCTTTAAGAAATGAGAGTCATGAACGCGAAAAGGACGACCACTGTGATTTCTACCTCCTCGGTAATTCATCTGCTAAGCACCTGGGATTCGGCGGTAATGTGATCCACTCGAGCCTCACAGCGAACAGGAACAGAAGAAATAAGCCCCTGACTGGAAGGATAGACCGAAGATCAACAATTTCCCTATTACTTATACTCTCAGGAGACACCAAACTTAACCCCAGACCAGTAACCACCCGGTTAATGATGTCTCGCCTGGCAAAGCCTAGCAATGTTGTTGCTAACGACGCCAAGGAAGATAACTTAGCTGCGGGACCTCGTCGGAGCTATGCTAAAAACATTAGCTCTCCACCCGAGCTCACCTGCGTTCCAGCGGTCGGCGGCACGACAGAGGACTTCACCCCGATCATCGGTGCGGTCGGCGGCCCGGAGATGAAGGAAGTCAACCCAGACACCAGTGAGGACTGCGGCGCGGCGGTGGAAGGCGAAATGGCTTTTGACGACACCCCGGTCGCCATTAAAGTCGGCAGTGCAGAGGTCCTTCCAACCTCTCCCCAAACCCTAAGGGTCTTCACCGCGTCACCTGGACCCCCCGTGGCCTACACAGGATTCAGGGGATTCTTTGTACATCACTGGTCATTGTTTTCAACCTCACCGAAACCCGCAAAAACAACGTCCACCACCCCTACCTGGACCCCCCTCGACAACTCCGCCCCTCTCCCATCACTTGGCCGACGAACAATGGGCCTCTCTCCCCCTCCCCCAAGTCGCTCCACACAAACAGTGAATTGGACTGCAATACAACTTCAATAACAACCAACATCTCTCTTCTGGTCAATACCTCTCCCTAGCGGACTGTGTTGTTCTTTTTGGTTCCAGTGGGCTACACATCATCCATGTGAACAGCCTCTCTGGAACCAAACTCGACCAAATCAGAGAAATGGTCCACAACAATAAGGTAAAAATCTTGTGTTTCTCTGAAACTAAATTAAATCTAAGTGTTTCTGACTCAGAGAGTCAGAGAGAACCCCCCCTCTCAGTAAGCTGTGGAGTCCCCCAAGGCAGTATATTAGGGCCTTTACTGTTCCTAATATACGTAAATGACATTTCATCAGCATGCGACTGTGAATTGTTCCTGTTTGCGGATGACTCGGCCCTGCTGGTATCCGGCAAGGACAAGTCACAGGTGGAAAAAATCCTCAGTGCTGAACTCTTTAGTATTTGCACCTGGCTCGATGACAATAAACTATCCATACACTTAGGTAAAACAGAATCCAACCTGTTTGGGTCCCAAATCAATCTCAAGAAAGTCAGTGACTTCACTATAAAAGTAGGTGACATTGTTATCACCAGGAAAGATGGGGTCACCTACCTAGGTTTCATTCTAGAGGCTAATCTTTCCTGTGATAAAATGGCAACTAAGGTAATCAGAAAGGTCAACCAACGAACGAGATTTCTCTACAGAATCTTCTCTCTGGTCAACAAAAGCACCTTGAAGATTCTAGCGGGAACTCTCGTTCAACCCTTTTTCGATTACGTTTGCACCTCCTGGTACCCTAGCACCTCCAAAACCCTCAAATCTAGACTCCAAACATCCCAGAACAAGTTAGTCAGGTTACTTTTAGACCTCCACCCCAGATCACACCTCACTCCAACCCACTTCTCCAAAGTGGGCTGGCTCAAGGTGGAGGACAGAGTAAAACAACTTGCACTGAGCTTAGTCTATAAAATCCGCTACACCTCCTTGATACCGAAGTACATGTCAAACTACTTCCATAACGTAAATGACCGCCATAACCACAACACCAGGGGGAGCTCCACTAACCACGTTAAACCCAGATTCCGATCTAACAAAGGTCTTAACTCATTCTCCTTCTATGCCACATCAATATGGAATGCGCTCCCAACAGGTGTAAAAGAAAGGGCATCTCTATCGTCCTTCAAAACCGCACTAAAAGAACACCTTCAGGCAACTTCAACCCCTGACTAACACCCTCCCCCCTCCACATCCCACCTCCCCGGATTGTAAATAACCAAATGTAAATAATAAAATGAATTTCTAATGTATATACTTGTTCTTATGCTATCTGAACTCACTATCTTCTCTGCTCGCTGTACATATCCTACCAAATCAGACCTACACTGTTTCAATGTCCATTTCTCTGATGATGCAATTGTTGATAACTGAAGTGTTGATCTCAACCAAACCCTCCTCATCCCACCCCCCGATTGCAAATAATGTAAATAATTCAATGTATATACTCTGATGATTAACTTGTGTGATGACTGTATTATGATGATAGTATGAATTGATTTACGTGGACCCCGACTTAAACAAGTTGAAAAACATATTCGGGTGTTACCATTTAGTGGTCAATTGTACGGAATATGTACTGTACTGTGCAATCTACTAATAAAAGTCTCAATCAAAAAACTGTTGCAGGACCTAGGTATGCTCAAGCTCAGCTCAGATGCTAACTTATTTACTTGGGAAAGTGAAGGAATTGAAGAATATGGAAAGGTACAGTCATCTCAAAGGTTGAAGAGCCAACAGAGTGGTGTTCTGTAATAGTCATAATATTGCTCTATATGCATGTTTTTCTATGGCACAAGGATCAAGAGAAACACAACACTAGATATCATGTAGCTGGGTTTTTTTGCAGTTTAGCTACAATAAACCAGTGTTACCCTTAACACGGGTTAGTATGAATTGAGTTAGGTGATGTCACAGTTTTGGTACACATGGAGGGTGTTAGACCTGACCCTGACACAATTAAAGTCGAGAAAGAGAATAACAAGCCGTCAAACATTGTTAAAGTCCATAGTTTCGTTGGTATAGTAAACCAATGAAAATTCCTACCAGGACTATCAGAAAAAGACAAGTCACTGAGAGACATTTTCCAAAAAGAAACAGTGGATTTGGAGCTGTGCGCAACAGAAAGCAATTGACCACCTCAAGGACACCCTTATATCAACCCTGGTGTTGACACTTTGGGACTACAATAAGGAGCTGAAACAGTCAGCAGACGTGTCATTGCATGTACTCTGAGTTGTTCCCCTGCAAAAAGAGGGGGCAGAGTAGAGGATGGTTGCATATGCATCATATTCAATGACGAACACAGAACAGAGATAGGCACAAGCGGAAAAAGAAGCGTTGACAATGAAGTGAAGATGTGAAAGGCTCAGGGACTTCCTGATCGAGAAACATGTTCCCCAGAGCAGTGAGGAACTGCTCTAGGGAACACTGAGGAACTGTTTTTTAGCGTAGTAACTAGGGCAGTCAAACGAATAAAATATTTATTGCGATTAATTGCATTTTTTTCACAGTTAACTAAAAAATCTTTGCGATTGATCGCAGATGGAATTAATTTGACATCATTATTTAGTGTACACTAGACAGATCATTTAAACATGCTAATACCACGACTGGGCAATTAGTTTATTCAATTAACATTTTTTTAAACATGATGCTTTTTTAAACAGCTCAACAGAAAAAGGACATAATTACGCTTTTAATGTCATAAAATAACTACAAATAAATACCTGCAATGTTTTGGTGTCTTGTCAAGTTTTGCAGGAATACAGAAGTCGTATTCCTACTGTAGAAGTACTTGCATTCAGAGGGGGAGCTACACCATGTTTAGATACCAATTTCACGCATTAATAACACAACATGTGCATTGTTACGATCATGGTTTGATTGTCAAAGATGTTTAGTAATGTAAAATGTGATATTTCTACCAAAATAAATTATTCTGATATTCTGTACATTACATGTAATTGAAGAGTAACAAAATGTTCCCCTCTACAGTATAATACTAGCATGTCCGTAGAAATATGACAAATTACATTAAACATTTTTGACTATCAAAGCATTTATTTCTTCTTTCTTTTTTTCTCATTTATTTCAGGCAATGACACAGAAAAAATACAAGGTAGACAACGTGTATTAATATTAAGTCATATAGTGCAAAAAGCAATAAACAGTATGTAAACATGAGGATCAAATTCTGCCTGAAAGAGAGTGGTAAGAAGATAGTTGATTTAATCCCACCCCCAGTTCCACATTCAGTGATTAATACATTGAGTTTTACTGTGAACGATTGAAATATTTTTAATGCTAACTATTGCTAGCATACACATACACCTAATGACATGAATATAGAGCTTCCCATCATATTTTTGCATGCTAACTATCATATAATTATTAAAGTATATAATTAGGTATTATTGTAAATGGTTAGTTCTAAAGTAACACAGAGAGACACACAATAGAGCCCTGACATGAGGGTGAGAGGTATTTGCGAGCGGCAATAATCATCAAGATAAGCCAGCGAATGAGCAGTTACCATGGAAACTAGACTTAGATGGGACAAGAGAACCAAACCCCCCTTTGGAAAACAATATCAGTCCTTGGGAAGAAGAAGACATACATTGTGCAAGGAGCTAGAAAAAGCAGAATGTCTCCCTTTCCCTGCTTGTGGCCATTAGGGAATTGTATTTCTTTGCTTCAAACAATCACATTGTGGTAAATCTAAAAATTGACAACGAATTGGTGAGCTTTATTACCGTTTAAACAAATACGTATTGGAGAAAAAGTTATCCTCCCTTCATTTGTTGCTTTGTTCAAGGATTATCATACACATGTTGTATCATGGTGGTCTTACCCCAGGTAACACATAATTATTATGTTGTAACAACAATTTATACCAACAATGTAAAAAGAATGAACAATACCAACAATGGTAAGGGACAATATACCAATAATGGTAAGGAAACATTGATCACATGTTATAGAACCTTTATTTAACCAGATAAGAAACCCATTGAGATCAAGATCTTTTTCACAAGGGTGACCTGGCCAAGATTCGTCTGCAATGCATTCCATGCCATAAGAGCAGCAATGCCAAAAGCTCTTTTGCCAAATTCAGTCCATACATGGGGAATGTTAACACTAAGAGACAGAGTACAACAGCAATCCAAATTTAAGACTCCCATCTCTATATTTTAACCAGACCTGATGTTTATACAACAGTTTAAATTTGATAAATAGTTTGCATTGCTTGTGTTGTAAGTCCAGTTTATTCAGAGTTTTTCTCCACATACTGACGCACAAAAACATTTACGAATGGTTTGAGTTCTTGGCAATGAAACATATCCAAATCCTCTGAAGTTATGAGCTCTCCTGGGGTTATAAAAAAACGTTGTAGGTTAGGCGGTAATTTATTATTATTGTTGTAAGATTATTGATGTATTATATTTTATAAGATCATCAAATTTCAGCAACTTTGATTACATTGACAGATTACGAGTATGTTATAAAAAAAAAAACCTTGTGAATTATCCGCACTGCTCTTTTCTGTATTATGATTAGAGGATTAACTGTGTTCTGGTACAAACCCCAAAACTAGTGAAGTTGGCACGTTGTGTAAATCGTAAATAAAAACAGAATACAATTATTTGCAAGTCCTTTTCGACTTATATTCAATTGAACAGACTGCAAAGACAAGATACTTAACGTTCAAAATGGAAAACTTTGTTATTTTTTGCAAATATTAGCTCATTTGGAATTTGATGCCTGCAACATGTTTCAAAAAAGCTGGCACAAGTGGCAAAAAAGACTGAGAAAGTTGAGGAATGCTCATCAAACACTTATTTGGAAAATCCCAAAGGTGAACAGGCTAATTGGGAACAGGTGGGTCCTATGATTGGGTATAAAAGCATCTTCCATGATATGCTCAGTCATTTAAACAAGGATGGGGCGAGGGTCACCACTTTGTGAACAAATGCGTGGGCAAATTGTCCAACAGTTTAAGAACAACATTTCTCAAGCTATTGCAAGGAATTTAGGGATTTCACCATCTACGGTCTGTGACAGGGCCGGCCCGTGGCATAGGCCGTATAGGCAAATGCTAAGGGCGCCGTCCATCAGGGGGCGCCATGCCAGTGCCACAAATGTTGGAGGAAAAAAAAAAGGAAAAAAAAGTTGTTACTATTATTTCTAAATACAAAAAATAATCTCACGTTAATTAAAATGCAAAGTAAAGCCTATTTAATAGAAATATTATTTGTTACAACATTACGCCCCCCCCTCCTCCCCACGCACGGTGCGCCCCCTCCCTTCCCGTATCATGACTCTTTTTGGACGTCACCACATCAAAAAATCAACACAAGATGTCAAAACGGCCAAAACTGTCAGGTGCCCAGGGAAGAAAAAAGAGAAAAGAAGAGGAGAAACGAGAAAAGACAGAGATAGCAGGTAGGTAACGTTAGCCTACATGAAATTATTTGTCTGTTACAGAATGTGATAGTAACCTGGCTTTTTAGCATTAAGCTAATGTTACATGATTCGGCAATTGCTAATCAATAAATAGCTAGTTCTGTTTTAACGTCGGGTTAATATTGTGGAGGGGGCTAAATTGTTATGGAAAATAATAATGTAACGTTAGGTAATTACAGTACTCCCACCTTACATTCCTCAGGGACATTTGTATTAGATCTTTTAAGCAGGTGTTTTTTGTTTACATTATTGCCTTCTGGTTAGCTAATGTTTGCCCTGCAGGTAATAGTCACTTTTCCACCCCTTTATATATTAGGTATAGTTGTAAGTAAAAAAAAAAGGTCAAAGACAAAGCTATTCGGGTTCTTGTGAGTATATACACTTCACTGCCGATGTGGGGGCATATCATCAAAGGTTCAGAGAATCTGGAGAAATCACTGCACGTAAGCGGCAATGCCCATGACCTTCAATCCCTCAGGCGGTACTGCATCAAAAACCGACATCAGTGTGTAAAGGATATCACCACATGGGCTCAGGAACACTTCAGAAAACAACTGTCGGTAACCACAGTTTGTCGCTACATCTGAATGTGCAAGTTCAAACTACTATGCAAAGCCAAAGCCATTGATCAACAACACCCAGAAACACTGCCCGCTTCGATTGGCCCGAGCTAATCTAAGATGGACTGATGCAAAGTGGATTAGTGTTTTGTGGTCTGACGAGTCCACGTTTCAAATTGTTTTTGGACACTGTGGACGTCGTGTCCTCCGGAACAAAGAGGAAAAGAACCATCCGGATTGTTCAACACGCAAAGTTCAAAAGCCAGCATCTGTGATGGTATGGGAGTGTATTAGTATGGATAATTTACACATCTGTGAAGGCACCATTAATGCTGAAAGGTACATACAGGGTTTGGAGCAACATATGTTGCCATCCAAGCAACATTATCATGGACGCCCCTGCTTATGTGGCTTCATAGTAAAAGAGTGCGGGTACTAGACTGGCCTGCCTGTAGTTCAGACCTGTCTCCCATTGAAAATGTGTGGCGCAATATGAAGCCTAAAATACGACAACTGAGACCCCGGACTGTTGAACAACTTAAGCTGTACATCAAGCAAGAATGGGAAATAATTCCACCTGGAAAGCTTAAAAAAAATTGGTCTCCTCAGTTCCCATACGTTATCTGAGTGTTGTTAAAAGGAAAGGCCATGTAACAAAGTGGTAAAAATGCCCTTGTGCCAACTTTTTAGCAATGTGTTGCTGCCATTTAATTCTAAGGTAATGTTTATTTGCAAAAAAAAAATAAGTTTCTCAGTTCGAACATTAAATATCTTGTCTTTGCAGTCTATTCAATTGAATATAAGTTGAAAAAGGATTTGCAAATCATTGTATTCTGTTTTTATTTACGATTTACACAACGCGTCAACTTCACTGGTTTTGTGTTTTTAGATTCCACACAGCGCTCAAAAATCTGTCAAAATGTTTTATTACGATTTTGTTAAGCTATGAAGCCACACACCTTGATGGATCTTCGGCACATTGCAGCTACCGTTGTCAGAGATACAAGTATTATTATGGTGTGTGTATAAGGACCGCAAAATGGCACCCATTAGTAGGCGTTTTGTTTCGCAAAATTATTGAAAATCCACTTTTCTTACCTTCTGGTACCTGCTGATGTGTATTTGGGATCTGCATAAATCCTGAAAATGTGCGTGCCTCCTTCATTGTAGTCTGTTCCGACACCGTAATCAATAAGCTTCTTCTTTTTCTCTATCTTCTTGTTATGGGGCATTCATCTTCCTTTGTTGCCAATTCTAAAATAAAGTAGCGTAAAGTTCTAACTTATATCTGTTGGTAGACTAGCTATGAAAGCGCTAAAAACTACTGGTGGAATGGGTTTACATTATTCATCCACGGAACTTTAGTTATTAGAGAGTTCCGGTCGGACAGTTTTTCATGGGGCACATTTGCGGCACTAGTGATCCACGGATGAGGGGATGCTGCTCCGTTGTTAATTTGAGTGAAGTCTAAATGTCATTAAAACAGTTAGCTCCATCTTTTGGCATTTCTTCCACTCCCGTCCTTGCACGCTACAACAAAAATGATGGGATGAAGACGCTGTCGAAGGTGAGCCATGGCGCATCCTGAAGCGACTGTCAGAAAGCGACTTGAAGATGGTCTGTAAAACATAATCTATGCAACATTTTGACCAAAGAACCACCATTAAATGTTGTTTAAATTTAGAAAAAAATCATATGTCCCCTTTAATACGCCCTATAATCCGGTGCGCCTTTTGTATGAAAATAGACCTGATCGGCAGTGCGCCTTATAATCCGGTGCGTACTATGGTCCGGAAAATACTGTACTTGGCTTTTGAGCGGGCTTGATGGGCAGTTGCCCGTTTGGTCAAGCTGGTCGGAGACGTTTGGAGTTGATATTGGGTAAGTGGAAAAAAGTTTCTACCAGTGCAGGGTTTATTAGCGCAAACAATTAGTCTTTCGTCGTGATGCAATTTCTTTAAGTAGTGTCCTCGTCAGATACAAAGCCTTTCCATCGATAATAGCATTGTTGGCTGTCATGACCCATTCTCCGGGTCATGGCTTGGTTTATGTTTGGTATTATTCTTACTATGTCTAGTTTTGTTTTCCATGTGCTTGTTAGTGTTATTGGTTGCACCTGTGTCTTGCCCTCGCCCTGCTATCCTTCCATCCTCTCTCTCCTTCCTCTTGTGTTTAGTCCAGGTGTATTCAGTTGTCTTATTAGTCAGTGTATTTAGTTCTCTGTTTGCTGTCTTGTCTTTGTCCGATCGTTTTATGTCTTTTGTTGGAATAAACTATTTGAACATCACTTAAGTGTTCCTTCGTCTTGCTTTCCGGCAATTGTGTCCTCCTCAACGAGCCACCACATCTACAACTTTGACAGTTCGATCAGACCAAGAAAGGAACCCAGCAGGAAACACATGGCACCAACGTCCTCGTCAGCATCGTTGCCGCCCTAAACGCCGCCAGTCTGACTGCCATCAGCCTGCCTACTACCCTTCCAATAACCAGCCACTAAGGTCCCTACAAGTTTCTTCTCTTTTCTTTAGTTTTCCCTCTTCTAGTTTGTCTAGTTCCTTTTACATGTCACACTCATCTTCTGTGCACCTCTTTCAACTCTTAATCCTGTTTCCAATCGTTCATCACCCACATTTTGTTGTAGTTCAGATTTTCTGACCTTGATAATTCTGAGCATGAACTAATAAATCTACTTTCTGACTTTGATTCTGATTATGACCCTGCATATCTTGGTTCAACCTCCAATGTTGTCCCTAATCCTCTGGCCCACACTTCCTGGGATGATTTTGACAATATCTGACCCTGTTTACTGTTTTGTCTTTGTCCGATCATTGCATGTCTTTTGTACATTGTTGAAATAAACCGCTTGAACAGCACTAAAGTGTTTCTTTGCCTTGCTTTCCTGCATTTGGGTCCTCGTCCCCGAGCCACCACATCCACAACTGTGTCAGTTTGCCACTTAGTGCAGCAAAAGCACATTTCTAGCAACATAGCTTGGCAAACTCCACATTTACGCCACCGAGTCATGACGGTCCTGACTCTCTTGGTTCCTGTCTCTTTAACGTTTCAACCTCTCTTCATGCTTGCACAGCCTCTATAACCAATAGTTCATCCTACGTATATTCAGGTTCAAAAATATAAGGTTGTGAATCCTCATCTGTTGTAACAAAATGTTGTCTTTGTCATCTTTGATTAGCAAACACAAGTTTGTTGCCAGAAGTAGAAACACTCACCTTTGTTGCTAATAGTAGCAACACACTATTGTTGACGGAAGTTTGAAGTGCATTGCTATGGGCACTGAAATTCAATGCGCTCAGGAAATGCTCAAAACTATAAAAATACGGTAAATATTGTACATATTACATATTGTTATGAGTGTGTCTGTTACTACAATATAGATATGCTAATAGCATGAATATATACAACGTTGATAAAAGTTTGAAAATGTGGGCTTTGAAGTTAACACAGGGGACTCCCATTAGATGCATCTTACAAGCGCGTTTTTATCTTTAGAATGCAAAAAATACATCTGTGTTCTTGTCTCTCATGATTGTGAACGATAGCCAAAATTCCCCCCAAAAAGTGCAGTTCCCCTTTAAAGTGCATACATTTGCCTGAAATTTAAAAAATATATATATATTTTGGACTGACTTGAAACATTTGATAGTGAAAATTAAAATTAAACAAACTCTTAGTAATACATTCAAATTGATCAGCAACATTAAGTCAGGAGCACAATGTGTAAAACACTTACCTACAAAACAAAAATCCATAAAACATTTTGTGCTGAATTTTTTCAGGATTAATGGCTACAATGAGCACCTTTTGTAGCGCAACACTTTTTGAAGTGGGATTTGAAGTATCTTTCTGCATGATACTGATAACCTTCTCTATTAATGAATAAAATGTAATATTCAGCCTGATAATCATTCTATATTTGAGGACTCGACCAGAACACGTTATAAAAGAATGTACACAATATTTCAGCCAGCCAGAAAAATCCACACCCTCCAACCCCATATTCCTAAACCGATGTACTAGCATTTCTGTAGGTGCAAATATCACAGAATAACATTACAAAACATCTCTGACAAAGCATGATCGTAATGTAAGACATTTGTATTTTGTTAATGTCAGGGTTTCCCTTAAATTGCCAAAATACCTGTGGTGGTGGGGGCGTGGTTGATATGATGTCATTGCATGATTTGCTATGATGCATATGTGAATATACATTTAAAACAAATCTGTTACGTATAATATTAACATGTATATTTTGCTTACATTTTGTTCTATTTTTAAATTGTTGCTGCTTATTGTACAATGTACTTTGTTGAGAATTGTTTACTTTTTTTTTTTTTTTTTTAGAGATTTTTCAGTCCTTTTAATAACTTTTTCTGTAATAAAAAGACTGGCAACAAATCTGGCATCTCTTTCTGGTGTTATTGTTGACTGGACTCGTGTTTACACTGTTAAGATTATTTCGCTCCATGTCCATGACGTAAAGTGACTCGAGTTGCAGAGAGCCTGACGTCACACTTGCTTCGCATTGCTGGGGGCCTTTCTCTCATTAAAAGCCGCCAGTACCATCTTAAACTGTGAAGATCGCTATCCCCGGTATATGTCAAATATATTAAAATACGTCCACAGCGCGGACACGCTCCCTCCGCTGCAGACAACCTCGTGCGTATGTATTGTGTTAATGCATATGAATGTATTATGGTGGCCATTTTCCCCATGGTCTTTGAACACACTGTGTCTGCAGAGAATGAACAGGTGTTGTGTGTCGAGGAGTGAAGAATGGAGACAGACGTGTGTGAACGAAGGAAATACTTGCTGGAATTGGGCTCGATGGAAGCATAAAATTGGCAAAAAAGCTAAAAAGAAAGTCAGACTTGTTTGTTTTCTCCTGGACGTTACAATACATTATATTTATTTATTTTGTTAGGTGTGGCGGCAAATATGAAGCCTGTACATTAAGGAGAATCCCTAAACGTAGTTCAACCAGGTGTACAGTGTAGCACTTTTATTTTGAAGACGGAAAAGTGTGTGATTGGTTTGAAAAAGTGTCTTGACATGTTTTGATGTCGGATCGACTGTTTGCAATAAAAAAAAGTCTCCTTTCGACATTCTGCTGAACGTCATTTCTGTTGAGCGTTCATGTCATCTTACTTACTAAAGCAGTCACAGTAACAATCTAAATATTATGTTATCACTGCACCTTAATTGTAATCTAAACACATAGGTGAAGCACCACCCACCTCTAGAACGACACGCTCAGCAGGTGTTTGCTGCAGGGATATTGTCTCTTCTCATGGCAAAAAAATAGTCCTTTCTTGTTAGGAGAACAACTTGTTATGGCTTTGAACCTGATATTTCCATAATGTGCCCTTTTCTTTATCCATTTCTGCTTTCTTGTGGCTGGCTCATCAGTAGCAAGTCAATCAATCAATCAATCAATGTTTATTTATATAGCCCTAAATCACAAGTGTCTCAAAGGGCTGCACAAGCCACAACGACATCCTCGGTACAGAGCCCACAAGTGAACTGCATCCAAGTTCTCCCTCTACGGCACGGCAGGAGAGTCAAAAAGGAAGTGTTCGCATTAATCGCCCGTTTAATAAATTTGTGCTGTTAGTAAAATTTATAGTTAACGCATTAACTTTGACAGCCCTAATATATATATAAATATATATATATATATATATATATATATATATATATATATATATATATACATATACATATATATATATATATATATATATATATATATATATATATATATATATATATATATATATACATATATATATATATATATAATTAATATAATATGTACACATATATGTACAGGCTATATATGTGTGTGGGTGTATATATATATATATATATATATATATATATATATATATATATTGTTACTTAACATGATGTCTGCAATTTTTTTTATCCCAATGTGGCTCTAATGTCAAAGAGTTTGGACACCCCTGTTCTAGAGAGAGTAGCAGCGGATGTATCACAAGGAAGCTTTGCTGAAAGAAGACCATCTGCGACAGTACCAAGGGGAAGGAGACAGCACAGAGGCAGGAGAACAGTTTAGCCTTAGGCATATTTATTACGATGAGGATATGAAGTGTGTAACTAGACTAAGGAGTGAATGACTATGTGTGGAATTTATAATGGGGAATATTACCAGAGTTTGTTGGTAGTGCGTGTTGAGAAAATGCAAGGTTCCAGAAAAGGCGGGGCTAGCTCGGGGACAGGAGACAGGCTTCAAGGTTTGTAAGCAGGCGGAAGGTCGGGATCCGGGAGCGCGACGGTAATTTCAGGGTACTTCAGGGAAGCGAGGCACACAGCTCCAGTCGAGGAGTCGGGAGATTTCTGCGGGCCGAGTTGAAAAGAAGACAACTAAATGAGTTAAAGTTGATGAAACAACAAAATCTGCAGAAATGCAGAGTGAGGGCGAGAGACGTATAAACAATGTACCATACAGATGGCTACGTGCTGGCACCGGTACGAAGGATGCGCTGGTTTAAATAGTGTGTGGTGTCCTCATCAGCATCAGGTGTGTTGATTTGTAATTCGGAACCGGGACGCGGCCATGGCTGGAGAGGAGCACGCAGGGGAGCGCTCTGGGCATCGCGCCAAGGAGAGGAGCGCGCCAAGGAGAGGAGCGCACAGGACAGCGCCCTGAGGAGCGCACCGAGGAATGCGTCCGAGCCGTGACGTACCCCCTTTCCGATGCGAGACTCCTCGTCGGGGCGCATCACGGTTAGCCCGGTAGAAGTCCTCCAACAGGGTGGGGTGAGCAAAGTAGGAGGCAGGCACCCAGGACCGGTCCTCAAGTCCATGACCCTCCCAGTTGACCAGGTAGAGAAATCCCATGCCCTGCCGGCGGACCTTCAGAATCTCTTTCACCGTCCAAACTGGATCACCACTTTCGAGGACCCTAGAAGGGGGTGGAGCAGGGACAGGGAGCTACAGAGGACTAACCGCCACTGTTTTGTGTGAAACATGGAAGACGGGATGAATCTTCATAGACGGAGATAGAGAAAGATGTACAGATGCTGGGTTGATGACCGCCTCCACAGGGAAAGGACCGACGTAGCGAGGTGCCAACTAATGGGAGGCTACCTGTAGATGGAGGTCTTTTGCCCGCAACATGACCTGCTGCCTTGGCTGGTAGGCGGGTGCCGGGATACAGCGCCGGTTGGCACTGCGGCACATCCTATCAGAGGCCTTCCGTAGCGGAGCACGGGCGGTCCTCCAAATGCCGCATCAGCGCCTGAGGTAGGATCGGGTCGATAGCACCGCCGCCTCGACTTCCTGCTGGGAGTACACTGGAGGTTCATAGCCCAAGGAGCACTCAAATGGGGACATCCCGGTAGCTGAACTGGCCATGGAGTTGTAGGCATACTCCACCCAGGGTAAGTATTTGCTCTAGGAAGCGGGCTGGCGGGCGGCAACACAACGCAACATGGTCTCCAAACACTGGTTCGCACTCTCAGCTTGACCATTGCTCTGGGGATGATAACCAGAAAAGAGGCTGAACGTAGCCCCAATCCCTTTGCAGAAGGCCTGCCACACCCGGGAAGTGAACTGGGAGCCACGGTCAGAGACGATATCCAGGGGGATGCCATGCTGCTTGACCACATGCTGGACGAGGAGATCAGCTGTCTCGGAAGAGGAAGGGAGCTTGGGGAGCGCGCAGGGGAGCGATCTGAGAAACACGCAGAGGAATGTGCCCGAGCCGTGACACCATCCTACTTAAACTGTGTAACGCATGCTAACATAAAGTAGTGACCCATATATTGCTATCCCATCCTAGCTTAGCTATAGACACCATTGGCTAATAAGTACAGCACCGCGCAGTTGCCTTTGGGCTAATGGCTTTGAAAGCCGTAACCCCCACACCTTTCTCTACCCCTCCTGGCACAAAATGGCTCTACAATGAGTGGATGAAACATTCGTACACTGAGACAATATTCCTACAACAAAGCTTTTTTATTCAGTCTGTGTTTCGTAAATTGATAATTTACTATCTTTTTGTAAATGCATTCTAGGTTATTTCGGGGTAGAGTAATATCTTTTGAAAGTGTTACTTTCTGTGTTATGTGCTGCAACCATGTTGTTACTGGTGTGCTTTTATTCTGAAGGCTCGACTTTACAAGATGTGTTACGCCAAAGTTACCCGAGTACGGCCATGAATAAACGCTTCCATTGTGGAATACGCATTGCTGTCTGATTGAACCACTTCATACACAATACGACAAACTCTTCATTAAATTTATTAAAAATACACAAACTGGTCCCCTTGTCGACTTCCAGTGCAGCCTGAAGTCAGCTCTTACAATCTCCAACTTCCTGCAAGCATAGCCCTGCAAATGTCCTGTTGAGTACTCTGTCGACGAACATGTGCTGGAAACACACAAAAAAAATACTTTTGGAAGCAAATTCTTTTTTTTTTCTAAGTGGGTGGTGGGGAAAAACTATGTATCATCAAGCTTCATGAATACATAATGATTACCACAAAAGGCACTCATTTTATTAAAGCAGGTTATTTAGATGCTTGTTTGCTTCTTAAGCTTTCACTAATGAAAGTTTGGAGGTTATGAATAGTAAAGAGCAATAAGAACACGCCTGGCTCACGCTTAACCCTCAGGCATTACGTTGGAGATTAATTTACTTGATTAAGTCATATTTGCATATGGATTTTTATTATTATTAATTGACTATATTCAAAGAAGAATCACGTCCTAGAATCAAAGCTATATCGTAACAAAGGCTACAAAATGAACATGTAATGATTTTCAACAGTATAAATTCTGCATGTTGTCTTTTCGGACATTTCTATGTGGCTGTCTGCTTGTCCCGACTACAATGCGTTGTGTTCTGGTGTGCGGTTATGAAACCGATTAGGTTTTGCAATTTACGTTTATTCCTGCAATGTAGTTTAATCACAAATGGAGACGTGTGCCAGCTCTTTGACAGCCAAAGAGCCTCTCAAGTCAGGTGAAAAGCAGACTGACTCAACATATTGAAATTTAATAAAGAAATAAAATAAAATAACAAATGTCACTGACAGTCTTCAAGTAACCTGATATGAAATAAATATAATACAATAAAATATAATACAAAATAATATTCCAATTTAATTGCATTGAATATCTAAAATGCCATTAACTGAATTGCGTAAAACATTTCAGGGCGTAAAACCACCAAACACATACCTGCAATGTAGTTTGGTTACAAATGGAGACTTGTGTGAGCTCCTTCACAGCCAAACAGCCTATCATGAAAACAATGCACTTTTAATACGCATGGTGGAAGGATAAATTGGCACGAGGGCACGTGCCACGCAAGCACACACACAATCACAGGGGGAGAAAAATGTGGAGGCTCGTTAAAGTTACCTTGCTTTGCACCCACCCAAAACATCCCCAAACTACATTAAACAACATCAAATAAGACAATAAACATTTCTTATCATCATCACATCAACATTATTTCTATAAAATGTTTATTTTAACCCCAAAGAGTAACTTTGCAACTTGCTTTGCTCCCACCCACGCCCCTCTCAAGTCAGGTGAAAAGCACAAGGTGCGGCCGCAGACACTCTAAGTTGCGCCCACTTTAGGTCTAAGATGAAGCTGGAGAGACAATACGTAACATGGAAATCAGATATACAGTACAGGCTAAAAGTTTGGACACACCTTCTCATTCAATGCGTTTTCTTTATTTTCATGACTATTTACATTGTAGTGTCACGGCACGTGCTCAATCCCGCATGTCATCTGCGGCAAGCTCTGCCGGCGCCTCAAATGGCAGCACGCCAGGACATGCCCCTGCCGGCAAGGCTGCAGGCGATCAGCGCACTTGGGACTGATGAAGGCGAGCAGTATAAAGACCAGCGGACCTGAAGATTCTGCGCCGGAACATAGTTCTCTGTTTAAATGCTGTCCCTGTCTCCCGCGATTGAGCTGTGTGCCTCGACTTCCCTCTGGATTCTAGACTGCCTCCCTCGATCCTCGACCCCCTGCTTGAACACGGACCTCCTACGCCCCGCTGAAGCCTCCTGACTTCCTGCCTGTCTCACGGACACTCGAGCCTGCCTCCGGGACTTCCGCCTCTCGCTCAACACTTACAGTAACACACCCATTAATTCCTACACATAGTCTCACATAGTTTAGATTTTATAATTATTGTTTGATTATTATATATATTGTGCATATATATAATAAAGCATAGAGCTACTACGCTCCCTTGTGGTCTGTGCCGTCTACTCTCCCCATAAACATATTATGTAGATTGTCACTGAAGGCATCACAACTATGAATGAACACATGTGGAGTTATGTACCTAACGAAAAAAAGCGAAATAACTGAAAACATGTTTTATATTAAAGTTAAAGTTAAAGTACCAATGATTGTCACACACACACTAGGTGTGGTGACATTTGTCCTCTGCATTTGACCCATCTCCTTGTTCACCCCCTGGGAGGTGAGGGGAGCAGTGAGCAGCAGAGGTGGCCGCGCCCGGGAATCATTTTGGTGATTTAACCCCCAATTCCACCCCTTGATGCTGAGTGCCAAGCAGGCAGGTAAAGGCTCCCATTTTTATAGTCTTTGGTATGACTCTGCCGGGGTTTGAACTCACAACCTACGGATCTCAGGGCGGACACTCTAAACACTAGGCCACTGAGTAGGTGATACATTACATATATATATATATATATGTTATATTCTAGTTTCTTCAAAATAACCACCCTTTGCTCTGATTATTTTTTCGCACACTCTTGGCATTCTCTCAATGAGCTTCAAGAGGTAGTCACCTGTAATGGATGGTTTTCACTTCATAGGTGTGCTTGAAGCTCATCGAGAGAATGCCAACAGTGTGCAAAGCAGTAATCAGAGCAAACGATGGCTATTTTGAAGAAACTAGAATATTAATCATGTTTTCAGTTATTTCACCTTTTTTTGTTGAGTGCATAACTCCACGTGTGTTCATTCATAGTTTTGATGCCTTCAGTGACAATCTACAATGTAAATAGTCATGAAAATAAAGAATGCGCATGGGGCGGCATGGCGTAGTGGGTAGAGCAACCGTGCCGGAAACCTGAGGGTTGCAGGTTCTCTCCCCGCCTCTTACCATCCAAAAAAAAATCGCTGCCGTTGTGTCCTTGGGCGGGACACTTCACCCTTTGCCCCCGGTGCCACTCACACGGGTGAATTGAATGATGAATGATAGGTGGTGGTCGGAGGGGCCGTTGGCGCAAATTGCAGCCACGCTTCCGTCAGTCTACCCCAGGGCAGCTGTGGCTATGAAAGTAGCTTACCACCACCAGGTGTGAACGAATGATGGGTTCTACATGTAAAGCGACTTTGGGTACTTAGAAAAGCGCTATATAAATCCAAGTTATTATTATTATTATTAAAGAGGAGAAGGTGTGTCCAAACATTTGGCCTGTACTGTACATTTTTAAAATACTGTTGAGAATAAATTGAGGTTAGGTTTGGGTTTTGGTTAGGGTTGCATACAATCAGCTGAAAAAGCAATATATTCAACAACCGAAACAATAACCATTGTGCATTGCATTCGCCACCGCGGATCATGTTAAAAATCAAGTGTCCGCTTTCGCGTTTTCAGCGCCACTGTGGGCAAGTCTTTAAAACAAGGTTCACTCCCGTTGTTGTCACCCTTGTGGGCACGACTTAGAGTGAGCACGACTTTGAGTTTCTGCGCCTGCTAGACCCTTCTCGAAAAGCAGACTGACTGGAAACGCGTTTAACAACGTAACGTCGTTTGACTTTCAAAATAAAGCTCAGTAATGTGACGAAAATAAAAGACCAAAACATAGCCATAAATGTTCGATAAAATCTCAAATAAATATGAAGAGAAACAAAACCAAGTTACATACTACGGATTTTGGTAAAATTGATAATTAAATAAAAACATTAGAAATGTTTTACTTCTCATTTGTTACATTTACATTTTAAAGTTTTAGTAAGAGAAATGTGATTCCATCTTATCCACTCAGAAGCCACGCACGCAAAGCAAGAATCAAGCATTTTGTGTCCAGGTGCGTGACCTGTGCTGCAATATTGCAGTCCTAAGAAAACTTAACTTATCAGTAATATGGACCTAAAAAAACAGGCACATTAATTAAGAACTGTATTAGAAGTAATGGGATATTATAATATAAATTGCTACATTCTGGAACCAATTTAATCCAATTACTGGAACCCCTCATGAATATAATACCTCCAAAATCACTGCTTTAGAGTCCAAAGGGAGATGACTACTTAGACTGAAAAAAAAAAAAAAAAAAGCTTCATTTTTACAGCGAACACCATTGATGATTTAAATGGTTGAGGTTATTCTGTTAATTTGAGTAATAAACCTAATTAGGATTTTTTTCCTCCCCTGATTTAAATTTTGACCATTTACAACCTGAGTCGATTTTAGTTTGAGCTCCCATGTGTTTGACAAAGAGAAATGTCTGTTAAAGCTGATTGATGCTTTCTCTCTTAATGGCCTCTATCCAATTAAAAAAGAAGTCATAAAAGAGACAAAGGAATACAATTCCCAGCTTGTTAAAGTGGAGTGAATTTTGCTGGATAGACATGCTAAATCACAGCAATCTTGGAGGCTCAGTAATCATTTGATGAGAGATAAATCCACATTCCAGCTTATAAAAGGAACATGTTAGACTGGTACCACCTTGTAAAGGGTCAATGGCAAATTTCTTGTCTGTCAGCTACCACGCAAAAAAACTAATTGTCTTAGTAATTGCTTACTAGTGAGTAATAAGGTGATCCTCAAATGCCATAATGTGTTAATACTTAATCGCAATAATAAGTACATATAAATGCTGAAAATGCTTGCCAAAAGACCAATTCACATTCATTGCAATATATTCACATGTACACAACTTAAACAACATTGAGGTGGACCGATTTGTATGAATGTGTGTGTGTGTGTGTGTGTGTGTGTGTGTGTGTGTATGTATGTGTGTGCCACTCTGAAATGTGCAGTTTTATCACACAGCACAATAGCACAGATGTTGCAAGTTTTGGGGGAACGTGCAGTTGACATGCTGACTGCAGAAATGTCCACCACAAGTCATCTCCAAAGGTGTTTCAGAGATTTTGGCAGTACACCCAACCGGCCTCACAACCACAGATCACGTGTAACCACACAAGACCAGGACCTCCACATCCAGCAGGTGCACATCCATGATCGTCTGAGACCAGCTTGTTGTCGTAACCAACTTGAGTGGGCAAATGCTCACATTCGATGGAGCACGTTGGAGAAGTGTCCTTTCATGGATGAATCCTTGTTTTCACTGTTCAGGGCAGACAGCGCGTGTGGTGTTGTGTGGGAGAGCGGTTTGCTGATGTCAACGTTGTGAATCGAGTGGTGCATGGTGGAGGTGGGGTTATGATATGGGCAGGCGTATGTTATGGACAACAAACACAAGTGCATTTTATTAATGGCATTTTGAATGCACTGATACCGTGACGAGATCCTGAGGCCCATTGTTGTGCCATTCACCCGAGACCATCACTTCATGTTGCAGTATGACAAGGCAAGGCCCCATCTTGCAAGGATCTGTACACAATTCCTGGAAACCTAAAACATCCCAGTTCTTGCATGGCCAGCATACTCACCAGGCGTGTCACCCATTGAGCATGTGTGAGGTGCTGTGGATCGGCGTATCTGACAGGGTGCTCCAGTTCCTGCCAATATCCAGCAAGTTCGCACAGCCATTGAAGAGGAGTGGACCAACATTCCACAGACCACAATCAACAACCTGACCAACTCTATGCGTATGGAGATGTGTTCCACTGCGTGAGGAAAATGGTGGTCACGCCAGATACTGACTGCTTTTCTGACAACCCCAGACGTCCAATAAAGCAAACCTTCACATTTCAGAGTGGACTTTTATTGTGGGCAGATTAAGGCACACCTGTGCAAAAATGATGCTGTTTAATCAGCATCTTGATATGCCACATCTGTGAGGTGGGATGGATTATCTTGGCAAAGAAGAAGTGCTCACTAACACAGATTTTGACTAAGTTGTGAACAATATTTGAGAGGAATAGGTGTTTTGTGTATAAAGTAAAAGTTTTAGATCTTGTAGTTCAACTCATTAAAAATGGGAGCAACAACAAAAGTGTTGCATTTGTATTTTTTCTGAAGCCAGTGTACAGTAGGGCTGTTGTTAAAAAGTCGGGGATTTTGTTTTGAAGGGCGCAAAGCACACCTCTCCCATCACATTGGCGTGTGACATGATCACTGCCCGTGCAATGCATGCCACCTTCCAGCGGTCAAAACAAACACTGTGATTAATCGTCAATCATTTATTTTAACGCAATATTTTTTTTAATTAATCACATGCTGTTAACGCGTTAACATTGATAGCCCGAGTTTTTATATTTGCAGATATATACACATAGGGCCTAATTTACTAAGATCTAAATAACTCGTGCTAAACAGCGTGTGCAAACAATAACATTGTGTTTACTATTAGTGGGTGTGTTGCGTGCGATCTACCAAGACTACCTTTGAAAAGTGATTATTTATATATATATATATATATATATATATATATATATATATATATATATATATATATTTTTTTTTTTTTATTTTTTTTTTTATATAGATAGTGAACAATTTATTGAAAACTGCATCATCATTTTTTTAACCTGTCCTGTCTAGCATTTCTTTAAATACCCTTATATGCTAAACAGATTTGCTCTGTAAGGAAGAAGTATGAAATTTAACATTTGCATCATTTGTTTTTAACATAATTTGAGATTTTATTATGCTTTTAATTTGGAGTAGCCGGACTGGGATGGGAGGGGATGGTGAAGGAGACAACAGGAGATACAGGGAGGATTGTGAGGACAAGAGAAGACACAACAGAGACATAAACACAAAAGACAACAACCATTGATACAAACAATGGATACAACATTAGTAATAGTAATAGCATTGCTAACAATAAAATAATACGATAGTATTTCTAACAATGAAATTATCATTATCACTGCCATCATTGATAATAATAATGCTATAGATAGTTAGTAAATTAGCATACAAAATGTGGTATATAGTGTGAGGATAATAACACCAATCATCACCATCATCAGTAATAAACTACTGATATTATAATAACACGGCGTGGCGCAGTGGAAGAATGGCCGTGCGCGACCCGAGGGTCCCTGGTTCAATCCCCACCTAGTACCAACCTCGTCATGTCCGTTGTGTCCTGAGCAAGACACTTCACCCTTGCTCCTGATGGGTGCTGGTTAGCGCCTTGCATGGCAGCTCCCTCCATCAGTGTGTGAATGTGTGTGTGAATGGGTAAATGTGGCAGTAGTGTCAAAGCGCTTTGAGTACCTTGAAGGTAGAAAAGCGCTATACAAGTACAACCCATTTATTATTTATTTATAACACAATTTAAGTGATATGCGATGATATTAGCTATAACAAATACAAATACAAACACAAACACAAACACATATTGTTAATAATGTGTGGGCCTGAAGATCCCAACCAACAAGTTCTAGAATTATCAAAATGTATTTAAAATTTAAAATTATCTTATGGTTAATAACAAAGTCATCAAATCTGCACTTTTTTTTTACTTGACATGCATGCAGTTATGTCTATAATGGCTGAGTTTTCTTTTTCTTTGGGCTGAGGAAATCCTTTACAGATTAAAGTCATTTTTAGTGGAGAGCTTTGGCAGTATGAGAGGTGAATCCTTCTCTATGCTTTGGGGCATTAATCACATCAATGCAAACCTTTTTTTTCTGTGTGCCTATGTGATATGTCTGTGTGTCAAATGATTAAATGATTGCTCTATATGTGGCTTCAACGGCAATAGCTTGGGTGCATATATGAATGTTTTGCTGTGTATTTATTAAAAGGTGTGTGTGTGTGTGTGTGTGTGTGTGTGTGTGTGTGTGTGTGTGTGTGTGTGTGTGTGTGTGTGTGTGTGTGTGTGTGTGTGTGTGTGTGTCTGTGTGTACGTGCGTTTGTGTGTGGGAGGGGATTTAGCCTGCGTCTTGTTTTGATTGTGACTTTATTACGGTGTTTGTTCTGAAGGCAGCATCATAGAGGAAGCTAAAATGGAAAGCTCATAATCTGCACATTATACCCATCATGTGTCAAAATATAGAAGAGTGATTTATGTGACAACCTTGGTGCATGACATTTTGCTGCTTTATGGTACCAGAATATAATGATAATTTATAATAAGCAGGACAGAAATGTACCATGATTTTGGGTCCAAATTTGAAAGAATGGTGGATTTTGTTGTTTGTCTTTGGGTTCACATACTCATTGTAAGACTTAGAATAAATCTATATTCTTTGATCATATCACCAACTCTCGCTAAAATAAGATTGGAATTGGCAGCATAGAGCCCTGATCAGAACACCCTTAGATGCCACCGTAGAACACAAGCTTTTTGAAGGGTAAATAAGGTAGCCTAAACCAGCCATAACTATATATGTAAATATATATATATATATATATATATATATATATATATATATATATATATATATATATATATATATATATATATATATACACAACACTGCTTAATAGGAGGGATGCATATGACATCCTTTTTTTCTTTTTCACAGCTTAATTCACACTATGGTCAAGCAGCTTGAGCGTAGCATTAGAACAAGTGAGAGTGAGTGTAGAGTTTGGGCAGAAAACGGCGTATTGTTGTTCTGTTATTGGGTGTAACAGTCGTTGAACTTCAAATAGAGAGATAAGAAATAGTTTTCATAGAGTCCCGAAAGAAGTGGCTCATAAAAGTAATAAAGTCAGGGAAAAACGAAAGTGCGTCAAAGGAAATAGCTCTTAAAAATATCACTTTCATCATCTTGTGGAATACAATGGGACCGCTTGTGTCTGCAGCGATCACTTCGTAAAATGTCTGTTACAACATTTGATTTGTTTGAAAAACTTTGTGATGTAATCGAGTTATATAGTGTTCGATAGCAAAACTAAACGTAAAGAAATGACAAAAGATTGCATTAGTTTTTTGTTCTTTTGTGGTTGCTATGCCTAAATATAAATACAAAGACGTGGATGTGCAAATAAACTAACGTCATGTTAAGTACTAGTAATAAATTCATTCGACACAGATGACCACATTATAGCATCGTTGGTGATATTTGTTAGCATCAAGAAATTTTCCTTAATAGTATTAATAAACAAGATCAATAAATCTCTCGTAGGCTCACAGCAGATACTATATCTTGATATCGCTAGCAAGCCTTGCTGAACAGCAGTGACATCTACAGCTAAATAATGAGACAAAATATGAACTTCACAGCATAAAAACAACTGCAGAAACGAATTGTAGATTAGACAAATATTCACAGCAGCACGGCACTCCTTATGTTAATCAAATATGTTACATACCAATGCACAAATAAGTCCAGCTATGTCTTTCACGGAATTATGTGTAATTTGTGGACCCCTCAGATATAAAGACATAATATGCCTCCAATCTTTTATTCTCTAAGTACCGTATGTGTCAAGTGAAGTGAGGTAGCAGTAACCCTTTGGTGATGATAAATGGTTTAAATCTATCTTAAATCTAAATCTATATATTTTCCTAAGAGTGTAAAAATCCACTCATCCCATTTTAAATATTTTTCCATGATCGTTTTTAAATTTGCCTCTAAACCTTTTATAATAAGCCTACATCTGCACTGATTCAGGTATATAAAGATTAGCCTAATGTGGCTTAGACCATTGCCTGAAAGCCAGACGTACCCCGAGGTCACGTGATTGCAACCCACCTATTGTTGTTTTACTGTAAAATGATGACTATGCAATAGTAAAACAAGAAACTAGTAGAAATACTGAAATGTGATGTGAATCATTAATTTTGAAAGTGTATGGTTGTAAGGATGAAGCTAAAAATGTTATTTCTGATGAAGTAATGTCATTGAGTCCCACTCTGCTGCTTGTGGTATATTCTGTTGATCTGCTGTCATCATGTGATTAGTCTTTTTTTTTTCTCCCATACTTGTTTAGACCATTGCCTTCCGACAGAAGATGGTACCACTGTGAGCACCTGTTTGCAATTGTAACTTGTCTCATCATTTATTTACCTGACCATCAGTCCTGGTGAGTGCAGGTGCATAGTGACTGGTCCCAGTCTGAGATATTTCACGCTTGCTGTTCAGGTATTTTTTCCATGTTTCTCTGCTCGTTAAGACCAAAACAATTACTCTGGTATTGCAGCGCTGCTGAAGCCCTTTCCTTGTTATTGTTTTGGTTCCATTTTCCATTACATTTCACACACAGCTGTGTGTTTTTTTTGCTTTTGAGCAATAAAATACTCTGAACTGCCTTACGCCTGGATCTCCCTTTTTGCATAGTGGAACCTTTTTGAAAAGTAAGCAAACACCGTAAGAACGCACCTGCCTTTGACATAACTTCTGCAGAAGACAATCCAGTGGTCAAGGCTCTCACCGCTCGAGCAAGATGCTCACATAACACATGCAGACCTTGAGGGACCTCCCGGGAGTGGTGCAGTCCCTCTCTCAAAACAAAAAACATGTGTTCTCACGGTTGGGCTCTGCCACCACCTTGGCGGGAGAATTTGATTCCAATGCTGCTCATCTGGATGCTCCAGCTTCACAACTTCCCTTGGTCAGATTAGGGAACCCGGCATACCTCCTCTGGCTCGCTTTTCTGGCGAATTTGGATTGTGCAATCGGTTCGTGCACCACTGTCAGATGGTGTTCAGCTAGCAGCCCTTGACATACGTGACTGAGAGTGTTAAAGTAGCGTTCGCTGTCAGGTAGAGCTTCTACATGGGCGATGGCTACCTTTGATAGTCGACCAGCCTTACGAGGCTCCCACATGGATTTTTTTTCCAAATTCAAACTAGTTTTGACTTAGACTTAGACTTAGACAAACTTTAATGGTCCACAAGGGAAATTGTTCAATACAGTAGCTCAGTTACAATGATGGAAAGTGTAAGGATGGAAAGGACAATGCAGGTATAGATAGACTAATATAGCGATATACACTAATATAGATGTGGGGGTGTCTTCAGAACAAGACACTGGCTGGAATGATCCCTTCATTGTTTTCACAGATCATATAAACCTTGCATACCTCAGATCAGCCAAGAGACTTAATTCCCATCAGGCGCGATGGTCATTATTATTTACTAGATTTAACTTTAGGTCTGAGGGCCCCAGTGGGAGGTGGCAGAATGGGTCAACCAGGCAGTCAAAGACATGACTCCTCCGACCGACTGCCCTCCTGGTCACCTTTATGTTATCCCTGAACTCCGCTCCGAGGTGCCGTACTCATCATCGGCAGTCACTCGAATGAGTATGACGATCCTCCTGGTAGGTGGGTATCCCTTTATGGAGGATGCCTGTGCGTAACTTTGTTTAATGTGGGGAGACTGGTGCACACACAGTCACCACACGATCCTTGACAGATCCGGGTAAGGGTCCAGTGGCATGGAGACCAAGACGACTGGGGACCCTTTTCTGCTGCAGCCTTCATCCGCCATCCCAGCCGTTGTGACGCTCCATAGGGTTAGCAATCATCCTCCGCTTGTTCCACCGTTGAGGTCTTGGGTTGTTATTTCCCTATAACTGGGCCCACATGGATGTGGGGGTGCCTTCTTCCGCCATCGCAGTCGTTGTTGTAGTTCTTACATCTACCGTCTTCCGCCTGCTCCACCGTTGAGGTCTTCACCGAATCCCTGGCTAGGGGTAAGTCAGGTACTAGGCCTTTGCCAAGGGCAACCTGGGGTAACAGTAGTAAAGGGGTTAACCTCCTAGTGCCCCAAGACCCCTTAGAGGAGCCTCCACTGCCGGATGCACTTTAACGTCATGACCAGGACACGGTGCCGTACTGGGACCACAACTGTAAGGTGGCCTGCAATCCAGGACTCAACTGCACACTGCTCTTGGATTTACTGGTTTGTTGGATTTACTCCTGGATTCACTGGTTTAAATGTAACTTAGATATTGGGTTTCACTATGTAGAGCGCTTTGAGTCACTAGAGAAAAAGCGCTATATAAATATAATTTACTTCACTTCACTCCTCATCAAACAATGCTTTTGGTGGCCCTCCATCAGGACGGACACAAAATAGTGTGTTGCAGCCTGTGCAGTGTGCGCACAGAATAAAGCTGTCCACAAAGCACCATCTGGCCTCCTCTGCTCACAGGATTGCCGCTGTCTTAGAGGAACTCAGTCATCCTCAGCATAGTGGACCAATTTTTCAAGACATCCCACTTCACTGCTCTCCCTAAACTTCCCTCAGCAATGGAGACAGCACCACTATTGGTAATCCATGTCCTCCATGATATTCCCTTTGACATTGTTTCTGACCAGGGGCAACAGTTTTCATCTGCTGTCTGGGGAGCATTTTGCAGGACACTGGAGGCCACAAGAAGCTTATCATCAGGATATCATCCGCAATGTAATGGCCAGATGCAGAGACCTAATAAGGACCAAGAGTTGGCCATTAGATGTGTGTCACCAGCAGCCAGCATCATGGTCGGCATGCCTCCCATGGAATGAGTATTCCCATAATTCACTCACCAGCTAGGACAGAGGCCAATCACCCTTCTTTGCAGCAAATGTGTTCCAGGCACCCGCCTTCCCTTACCTAGAAGAATATTTTACTGTAGCATCAGTGAGGTACTATCTTCGGCGGGCTCGCCACACCTGGCGCTAAACCCGGGAAGCCCTATTTCGTACGTCTGAGTGTAATCAGGTGATTGCCAAAAGTAATCACACACAGGCTCCGGACTATCAAGTGGGTCAGAGAGTTTGGCTATCCTCCCAGCCAGAGACAGGAGCAGACCCAACAATACACCCAAGAGAGCCGAATCCGTCCGAGGCTGCCCATTAGCTCTCGGCTAATGTCTAGTTTGCATGAATGATCGAGAATCTATCCAAGGAGACCGAAGTGTCCGATACATGCTCACTCTTCCAGGGCTCTGCGAAGCTCGTCTAACTCAACGCCCAATGCTACTACTCGCAGCCCTGTCCCTTCCTCCGCATCTCCTCCCGTCCCTTCACGTAGATTCAGGTGTGGCAGAGAGCCAGAAGCCGGTCTCCAGCGCAAGCATGGCTACAGCTACCTCCGAGGCAGAAGGTGTTCGTCTGTGACAGTCAATGTATATCCGGAGATGGAGACCAACACAAACAACCGTGTGCATCATGATTAATTCTTCATCTAAACGGAAAGATATGGACATCCTATAAGTTGTCATCGAAGTAAGAGAAGACATTGTACATTAAGCTATCATTTTATTGTGTTTATAGTTTCTTGTTTAGCACTCAGCAATACTGCTACATGATGCAATAGTGTTTCACTAAAGCTGCATTTGTTTAGCACACAGCTTCTAAAACTTGTAGCTCATCCTCCTTATATTCAGGATCAACAATATAAGTTTCTGGATCATCATTTTGCAGAAAGTAATCATTGTTGGCTCTCACAAAGTCTGCACAATTTGCATTGTTTTTGGTGGGGAAGATATCTGGGGTCCCTACCACTACGTCACGTCTCAAAATGGCTCGGGAATCCCTGTGAGATTGATACTATTTTGATCATATCTATTTATTCGCAAACTTTGGAAATCAGATACATATGATAATAGCTTCAATATAGAGGCAGCTTGTTTTTCCACTCTACTGGTACTTTAAGTCTGGAATGAAGGCGGGCTCATTACCAATGAGGCAGGCTTCGCCATGACGCCTTTTTTCTAGGTTGCATGAAATGCATTTATTCATGGGGTTTTACCAACATTTGTGATTATCATTGAAATCTATGAAAAAGAGAACGCTTCAAATTAGAAACAGCTGTATCATTCCAGGCAGCGCTTGTCACGTGAACGTACAAGTTGTCATGATGATGCGTAGTGTGTGTATAATTGCTACAACAGCTTCTTCTTCCTGGCAGGAAGTGAATATTATTATTATCCCTGAATTAAACTTTAAATACTTATTATTATAACCACCCTGATGATATTTGTGATTTTAAGAGTTCTGTTTAGAAAAAATGTTTGTGAAGCCATGACGTGTCAGAGGGCATTTTGTGTGTTTTTGTATGTGTGTGCTTGTGCCGGGGAACGTGACAGTTTGATGTTGACTGTCAAAATTTCAAACAAATCAATTGATAGACGCTACATTATATGTATTTTCTACCAAAATATAAGCGCCTTCCCCTTCCACTGTGGTTGCACTTACGAGACCATGATGCGCATTTACATTTTTAATAGTCAATACAGAGTGGCATTATGGTCAATGGATGTCTGCAGGTGTCTCTAATTGAAGCAATCAAAATAGATTTGATAGTGTTCTGGTAGTTTATTTTATTATTGTATGGTATGTGGGGAACTCTGCATCTCAATCAATCAATCAATCAATGTTTATTTATATAGCCCTAAATCACAAGTGTCTCAAAGGGCTGCACAAGCCACAACGACATCCTGGGTACAGAGCCCACATAAGGGCAAGGAAAAACTCACCCCATCTAAACTCAAAGCCTTACAGCAGTTGTGTGTAAGCACAAAAGTACTTAAAGGAGAACTGCATCATTCACAACCATTATGAGAGAGACGAACACATTACTTTTTTTTTAGATTGTAAAGATGATAAAAAGGCTTGCAAGATGCGGCTAAAGGGAGTCACCATTTCAGATTTCAAAGCCCTCTAAAACAACTTCATATCCCTCCATCAACGTTTTATATACGCACTGCAAGTATATATACAATGTAGTAACAGACACATTCATAACAATATGTGATAGATACAATATTTACCAAATTTTTGTAATTTAATGCATTACCAGAACTTATTTACTCATAGCAACGCACTGCCGACTTCCAGCAACAAATGTATGTTTCTACTTCCGGAAACAAATGCGAGTGTGTTGCAATCACGACAGACTTGGTGACAGAATACGAAGGCGACTACTTTTAGACGAATGAGGATTCACAACCTTATATTTTTAAACATGAATATACGGAGGATAAACTGCTCCTTATAGAAGCGAGTACGAACAGAGAGTGAAACGTTGGAGCAGATGGAAGCTGAGAGCGTGAGGTCGGCATGTTTTGATGCTGCAAATGTGGAACTTGGAGCCATGCAATGCAGACAAATGGTGTGCCTACCCAAACAAAACCGGAAAAACACGTCCCCGGCCCGCTGGGTGTCTGTCAACTGTCCATCAAGTGAATCACTACAATATTGATCATGATACATGCAGCACATCATGGTTGTTATTACAACTACAGCACATACACTGTCGAGCTAGCTGTGTACAAACAAAACATGGGATGCTTTATAAATATTGATAAATACGATTGTTCAAATGTTTCAGTCAGTACAGATTTGCTGGCTACTGAGAACGAGCCAATTACTACAAATTAGAATGCAAAAAATCCCAAAACCTTCTTGTCTCTCATAATTATTGTGAACGATAGGCAAAAGTCCCTTTTGAAGTCGAAGGAAGAATTTAACTGGAAACGCCCACATTTAAGGCCTGCTCCACCCAAACACACATCTTGGATGAAGGCGCACATTGACACATTTAAAGTACCAGTATAATGGGAAAATGTATTAACTTTATATCGAAGCGATTTTTATATATTTCTGATTTGTAACACCAAAAGACGTACAAAGTTTGCAAGTAAATAGATATGATCAAACTAATATAAATATGCCATTATGTGGGATAATTAGCATGACTCAAATTCAGCAGTCAGGTGATTTGTGATGTGCATGGGAGGACCACAGTTCCCTTTAACAACAACAAACGTATACTTACGACATACTCCGTAAGAAACAACAAAAACTACTTTGGTACATAATATGATCCAGAACCTTATTTTTTTTTAGCCTGTATATAGGGAGGATGCGCAACAAGTTTGAGAAACTAACAGATCCGACTTTGGTGAAACATAAGCATCATGGAGCAGTATTGTTAAGGGCTACTACAAACATAATAAAATAACCACATACTGTACAATGTCTGCTGTCACTGGGATGCCGACTGAAGGGATGTTTGTATCTTCCCGTTTAGATTAAGAATGATCATAATCCTCACAAAGGATTAAAGAAAAAGTTGCAGCAAACAAGCGTATTTTCGTGTCATCTACGGATATAAGTTGAATGTCAAAGTTAACCAACTTCTTGGTTTATGGCTACAACTTTCCAGGTGAGAGGCATTATTTATATTATATAATTAACTTTTACCAATTTAGAAGCAATGCAGCTGCAGCAGCCTGTCACATATTTTACTGCTCAATATGTCGATACAGCAGCATAAGACAGTTAGCTTGCTGTGATCAAAGCGCTGCAAAAAATAGACCCTCTGCATTAGCGCTTAATAACAGGGGTGTCCAAACTTTTTATCACTGAGGGCCGCACACTGAAAAATCAAAGCATGCAGGAGCCATTTTGATATATTTCATTTATAAAACCAATACAATGTCGATTTGTATTAACCTTTAGGACTAACATATTTTATTACATGTTTTATTATTGTTATCATCCATAATTTCCGTTACCTGAAAATACCTGATGTTTGTTTGATGTTTTGTCAGAATCCGGAACATTTGCCGCACTGTGTTGCCCCTACTGCATTAACTGTTATGACACCTGCTTTTTTATCTGTGTTGTACACACCTTTCTACTTCCCTTTTTGTCCCTGATGTCTAAGTGAGAGGGATTCAAAATTTGACTACAAAAATTGACTACAATGTGTATTTCCTGTTTGTATTGTCAGATGCATGGTGCAAGTAAAGTGCAGCTGAGTAGCAATCCTGGTGTCGGTCGTCGTTAATAAAAAAAAAAATCATTACACAAAGCAGAGGAAAAAAACATTGGTTACACATGTTTGCTGCATGTTTCAAAACATAGCAAAACGCCACAGATGATAACATGAATGTGCAGTAAATGAGTGCCTCAAAGATGAAAGTTGCATAGTACACACAAAAACCTTATCTAAATAAGGCGGTCTGCACCAGTTATCAATTGTAAATAGATCACTCGCAACACGCCTATTAATAGTATACACCAGTGGTTCTCAACCTTTTTTCAGTGATGTACCCCCTGTGAATTTTTTTTTAATTCAAGTACCTAATCAGACCAAAGCATTTTTGGTTGAAAAAAAGAGATAAAGAAGTAAAATACAGCACTATGTCATCAGATTCTGATTTATTAAATTGTATTGTTCAAAATATTGCTCATTTGTAGTGGTCTTTCTTGAACTATTTGGAAAAAAGATAGGTTTTTATTGATATTTATAAAAGATTTTTGAATTGTTGCTATATTTAGAATATTTAAAAAAAAATCTCACGTACCCCTTGGCATACCTTCAATTACCCCCAGGGGTACGCGTACCCCCATTTGAGAACCACTGCTATACACAATTTTTATAGTTTGCACATACCTTTTAGCAAGTGTTATTTGGCCTTTAGTGTTTGGCATGGTACTTACACATGTAGTTAAACTGAAACCCAGATTTGCAAACCACTTTTTGTTTTTTAACAATTGCACTGTTGTCCTTTTTGTAATCAAATCCATTTACAAGGCCAGCTGGCTCATCTTGCTCCATCTTGCCGGTCTGCTATGCTTTCTTTAGCGTTGTAACAGAGGTGTGGCTTGTCATGATGCGCATACGTTAATCACATCAACAAATTAAACATATTTTAATAAATAATAATAATACATTAATAAATAATAAGCCATATTTCGAAGACATGTTTATTGTAACACATACATTAAAATCTATTCTGTAAATGCCGCCTGCATTGTTATGAATACAAAACAAGGTTTTAACTGCACATAAATTGCTTGTGAGCACATTTCCTTCAAGAATGTTCAAAAAAGGAGAGGCCAAATCACATTTCCAAGAAGAATGTACTGCACTGTAAACATTCATAAAACTACATTTGCCATTAAAAGAAAAACATTACATGACATAATTATAAATAATTAGTTTTGAAGGAATTCCCATCTTCATTATTAAATATGTCATACTTATATCAACTTACATACTTGAAATGTATTCCTCTTGGTCAGTGAGCACAAAGCATACAAACTTGCAAAAACATGCCCATTAAAATAAATGTAGATTGTGTGTTTTTTTAATAGTAGAAACAATTTCTAAACCATGCACGCAGCCAAAATGCACAGCTGTATAAAATTCACTTAAAAGAATAATTAAAAACAAGTATTTTTTTTTTTTTAATCAGCTTATGTTTTCGCTGACATGAGGACATGTGTCGTGAATATTTGTTTTTATCAAGTAATGGGCTGTTGGCATTTGTTAATTGTTTTTTTCTCAAAGTTTTTTTTTTTTTTTAAATCTGCATTCCTGCTGTCCATCATTGTTGTACAATCCCAATGAGAAGAAGAACTAAAACATTTCAAAAAAAACACTTTAAAGGTAATGCCGCTGGTGGTCATGTGCGTGTGCTCACGTGTTGTTTAGTTCAGTATCTTTCCCAACAAGCACCATTGACGCTTGCTTGTTTGAGCTGCTGCTGTCTTGTATTTACTGTGTGTATGCCTGGCCGTGTCTGTGCAAACATGCATCCATTGTGTGTCCGTGCCGTGTGTGAATTTGTGTGTAAATCTCCCGCTGCCTCTTCCCCCTGTCTTATTGCTTTCTTCAGCTTCTCGGGGAGAAATCCTCTTGATTCGCCCAGTCCCCGAGGCTAGAGCCCTATACACAGCAGATGTTCTAGTGAAAAGGCCATGAATGTTTAATCATTTGTGTTATTGATGCCGCGTTTTTGTTTGTTAGAAAGTCAGAGCGACTGTTAGGGTCTTATGTGTCTATTTTTGCATGTTATGCATCCATCTGTGATTGTGTGTGTGTGTGTGTGTGTGTGTGTGTGTGTGTGTGTGTGTGTGTGTGTGTGTGTGTGTGTGTGTGTGTGTGTGTGTGTGTGTGTCTGGGCTTACAGAATTTGCCAACATCAGGCCTTTTAATTTCTACCTCTCGTGCTGCGCAGTGCATGAATTATGAACTCCATTTAAATCGTATTTAGCATTATTAAAGTGTGCCTTGTCAATCACATCAATTGCACTAAAAAAAGAAGAAACAAAACAAGCGTGTTCTTATTTTCTTTTGTCAAATAGAAAGTTAAACCGTAATTTCCCCAATCATGGATGAGCAAACCGGGCTCCCTCTCCAAACTGTGATTTGTTGGACTTAAAGCTGCTGTTTTAGTATTTGAGCTGACAGCCAGATTTGATCATAATTAGACAGCATGCCGTGGGCTTTGATTGGCACGGTAATTGGATTGTCATTGGGGCTGAAAAGCTATTATCTTTGGATCATGCCCCATGAAATTTGTTGGGAAAACTTCTGTGGTTGTCATTAAGTCAGCCATCTTGGGGGTCCCCTTGCAAATTAGCTTTTTTTTGGGTGAGGGAAGAGTGAATTTGGAGAGGGCAGAGAGGGAAAAAAAAAAGATACCTTTGCATCACTGGCACACCTCCATCCTCTAAATCTCAGCACAGACAAGATGGGCTATATCGATTAATGATATTAGCATAGCAGGTAGCGCTAAGTTGAAAAGCTGCATGCTGCTTTATTGCCCATTGCTTTCGCCCACTCGGCGGCAAAGGCTTGTGGGGGGTTAGCGAGTGAAGGAATGAGATAATGAGTGATAGGTGAGCCTGCGAGGAAAGCGTGGGACAGCAGCAATAGTAGGAAAATATGAAAACTGCAGGGTGGCTTTTCATTTGCAATTGTAGGAGTAAGTGGCAATACAAGTTAATGAAAATGAGAACTGAGATCTGAAATAGGTGGCATTCCTCAAACCCATTAGATACCAGTAATTAAGTCAATTTGTATACCTCTTAAAATTGAAAACACCAAGAAAGATATTTCACTTTTAGTGTTTGGCTTTCACTCTCTGTTTGTACATCCTCTATTACAGTCCTAAATTGGAAAATGCTGGTATCACATACAGAGCAAACAGAAAAGTATTTTACTTTTATTTTACTGCAGGTAGTTTGAACACAAAGAGATTTCATGTTTTGTCTGGTCAGTTTTCTGCATACAAAACAATGTTGACATGACAACATGTCAGCTAAGTATTTCAACTAAACTCTTGGAGTCAAATTGATGATTTCTTATGGAAGCAATGCAATACAAGCAACAACGTTACTGAGATGCTTTTCCAAAAGGAAACCTTAATTAACTTACTAATTAATGTAACACAAAATATATATCGTATTTTTCGGACTATAAGTCGCAGTTTTTTTCATAGTTTGGCCGGGGGTGCGACTTATGTGTGAAATTATTAACACATTAGCGTAAAATATCAAATAATATTATTTAGCTCATTCACGTAAGAGACTAGACGTATAAGATTTCATGGGATTTAGCGATTAGGAGTGACAGATTGTTTGGTAAACGTATAGCATGTTCTATATGTTATAGTTATTTGAATGACTCTTACCATAATATGTTACGTTAACATACCAGGCACGTTCTCAGTTGGTTATTTATGCCTCATATAACGTACACTTATTCAGCCTGTTGTTCACTATTCTTTATTTATTTTAAATTGCCTTTCAAATGTCTATTCTTGGTGTTGGGTTTTATCAAATAAATGTCCCCAAAAAATGCGACTTATATGTTTTTTTTCCTTCTTTATTATGCATTTTCGGCAGGTGCGATTTATACTCCGATGCGACTTATACTCCGAAAAATACAGTACACATTTTTCTAACATAAAATATGTGAAGAGTTCCTTTGCAGAACTCTGGGTTATATGTCAAATATAACCTTTTAATTCATGCAATTAATCACAAAGCAGTATTGCAATAATCATAGATAAATACATAGATAGAGTTTTCCTCAGGAAAATGTAAATTCCAGCAGCAGTGAACAGAATTGAGATGAAATTTAAAAGTAAAAAGTATATAATGGGGGTATAAATGTACATAATATAGAAAATATTACAATGAGAATAAAAATAAAAAGCAACAATAAGAATAAAAATGTAACAGTAAAAATAAGAACATAAGGAGAGAAACTATGCAGTTGTGACCATGTTATGAAAATGTATTGCACTGTTATTGCACTGTTTTTTGTTGCAGTTTATTTCAGTATTGTTTATCATGTACAAACACAGGTTATTGCTCAATGTATTTTGAATATGCATGCTCCTTTACCTTGAATGTGGACGGCTACCTGAAAGATCAAGTCAATGCTTAGGCCAGTGCAGAAATTAGGGAGACGACTTAGACTAGTGCACTCTCTGGCACATTTCTATTTGAAATACACTCCGACAGGACTTAACATAAAAGGGTTAACAAGTTTTGAGCAAATAAATGACATGCATTCCTGGATGACATTCTGACAATAAAATTGCATTTTTGTCCAAATAAAGTTCATTCAAATTATGCACGCAAGTAATTTACGGCCAAAGTGTGATTAATCTGATTCAAAAATATAATTGTTTGACAGCACTAGTTTTTTTTCATAAATTCGTTTTCTGTGCACTCCAGGTAACGTTTTGAAAAATGTCACATGATTTACTTGTTTCTTTGTCACATTTTTCGGTTTCTGAGTATTTTCTATTAATGATTCAAAAACAAAGGCATTCATCAGTTTGCAGAGACAATACATTTTCATAATCATAGCCCCCACTTAATCCATTGACATACCTGTTGATCTTTGACAAGGGAAAAACAAGTGATAATATTAGAGTCCTGTTTTTGTTTTTACTGTAAATAGTTTTGGTAAAGATCTCAGTAACATTTTGTTCATTTTGTTTCACTTCATTGTGTCAGCCACTCAGTCAGTCTGGCCTTTCTTTTGGTCCTCTAGTTGCTGTATCCACTTTTGGAGTGTCTGTGGGAATTTTCTTTATGCAGAAGAACATGTTTTAATGGACCTTGCTTTGTGCCCTGAGGCATAGTCATCATAATACGTGAAAGGACCGTCCATCTTTTTCAAAGCAGGAAGCGTACAACTTCAACTAGTCTGTTTAAAGGGGATCTGTGATGATTTTAATCTACATTTAAAACACTTTGTTGTGGTCTAGATATGGATATGCTTTGGTGTAAATGTACGTATTAAATGTATAACCTTTTTTTTGGTTTGTCTGCAAGATGTTTTAATCTGGAAGCGTTACCAGATTGCATTAATAAATAGATACAACTTTTGAAAATGTATCCATCCATCCATCCATCCATCCATTTTCTTCCGCTTATCCGAGGTCGGGTCGCGGGGGCAGCAGCCTAAGCAGGGAAGCCCAGACTTCCCTCTCCCCAGCCACTTCGTCCAGCTCTTCCCGGGGGATCCCGAGGCGTTCCCAGGCTTTTGAAAATGTACACTGTTTATATATATATATATATCTTGAATGTGTCACCACATTTTTTCCAGACACAGTCAAAAATAAACGTATAAACGTTATATGGATTTACCCGGCCACAACATTAGGTACACCTGGACACTCAGATCGATTTAGGCTCTGCATAACTTGGCTGCTGCTGGTGTAATTATAATGTCAAGATTACATGAAAAAAATTATTTTCCTACTTTTTTCTGTGCTCCCTCTCTGCTTCAAGCAGCGAGGGAGGAGCTCCTCGCTTGACTTGATATAAAGTCCAAATGAATATATCCGCCTTAATGTGACATCACAATGTAGCCAGACTGCAAAATCCAGCAAACAGAGGTACCCAAAACTGCGTGCAAGCTCACACCAAAATCCATGAACCTTATAATTAGAGATGTCCGATAATATCGGCCTGTAATATCGAAAATTATCGTATCGTTTTTTTTGTTATCGGTATCGTTGTTTTTTTTGTTTTTTTGTTTT
This sequence comes from Nerophis lumbriciformis, assembly GCF_033978685.3. Lineage (NCBI taxonomy): Eukaryota > Metazoa > Chordata > Actinopteri > Syngnathiformes > Syngnathidae > Nerophis > Nerophis lumbriciformis. The sequence goes on along the minus strand of NC_084549.2, from coordinate 46,206,177 downwards.
TTATTAAATCAACATAAAAAAACACAAGATACACTTACAATTAGTGCACCAACCCAAAAAACCTTCCTCCCCCATTCACACTCATTCACACAAAAGGGTTGTTTCTTTCTGTTATTAATATTCTGGTTCCTACATCATATATCAATATATATCAATACAGTATGCAAGTGATACAGTCCGTAAGCACACATGATTGTGTGTGCTGCTGGTCCATTAATAGTACTAACCTTTAACAGTTAATTTGACTAATTTTCATTAATTACTAGTTTCAATGTAACTGTTTTTATATTGTTTTACTTTCTTTTTTATTCAAGAAAATGTTTTTAATTTATTTATCTTATTTTATTTTTATTTTATTTTTTTTAAAGTACTTTATCTTCACCATACCTGGTTGTCCAAATTAGGCATAATAATGTGTTAATTCCACGACTGTATATATCGGTTGATATCGGTATCGGTAATTAAAGAGTTGGACAATATCGGTAAAAAAAAATGGGTTGTACTTGTATAGCGCTTTTCTACCTTCAAGGTACTCAAAGCGCTTTGACACTACTTCCACATTTACCCATTCACACACACATTCACACACTGATGGAGGGAGCTGCCATGCAAGGCGCTAACCAGCACCCATCAGGAGCAAGGGTGAAGTGTCTTGCTCAGGACACAACGGACATGACGAGGTTGGTACTAGGTGGGGATTGAACCAGGGACCCTCGGGTCGCGCACGGCCATTCTTCCACTGCGCCACGCCGTCCCTTCCACTGCGCCACGCCGTCCCCGGTATATCGGATATCGGCAAAAAGCCATTATCAGACATCCCTTCCTTATAATTCGACCCTTTGACATTGTTCAACACGAGTATCCAACACTGTAACAACATGTATAGGTCAGAAAAGACAACATTCATAATAGGTCTCATTTAATTACCTAATAAAAAAAAGAGCAAGGGAGTCTTGATTAATTCCTGCTTCTGGAAAGGTATGTGCAAGCAGAGAAACCATCATGCAGACAACTCCTGCATGGAGAAATGTTTTTGGATGATTTTTTCCCACACACTCATCTTGGGCTATCTGGCAAACGATTATATGCCACGGGGACGTGCGACCAGGGGAGGCAGAGCAGAAAACGAATGATGATAATAAAACATAATATAATTTGTTCATTGAACTGTTAGACATCGCTCTTCTCTATGATAATTTTTAACAATTTCCTCACCAAAATCGCTTAATTTGCACATTTCCGGATTAAATACAGGACAGAAACCTTGGATCAGGCTGCTGCAAGTCTCACTTCTCTGCTTGGTGTGCAAGCAAGCTTTCCCTTTTAGTGCTGAGTGCTAAGGACGTCGCGGCCAGTTCTGTCACAATGTCGCCGATATATTATTTAGTTTGCAAAAACATTCGCACCATGACTTTTACAGCCTATGTGTTGTATTTAATTTAAGTGTGACATCATTAGTCTTGCTAATCGGACATTAAAATACAGACAAATTATACAGAGAGTTGCGCAGCTTCTCTTCTTCACCATAAAGGGGAAGAGGTGTACAGGTGCTGCCATCTTTCTACAACGAAGCACACCGACGGTGGGTGGAAACTTGGTTCAAAACAATATCACAAACTAAAACAACAAACAGACTTTTAAAACGAAAAGAAAACAAGGATAACTTTTACTAACAAAGTAACAGTTGTTTCCGAGAAGTTTGCCGCATGGACTGAAATATTACGACCACAAATGGTTTTCAGTTTAGGATCAAGATTAAGTATTTGAAAACAACATTTGTACCTTAAGTTAATTATTGTTTTTGTGTTATCCTCCGAGTAAGCAACCTGTATTAACACTGATGACAGCACAATATGTTACTACTCTTTTAAATGTCAGTGCCTCACCAGATATGATTAATAATAATAATAATAATAATAATAATAATAATAATAATAATGGATTAGATTAATAAAGGCAGAGTCGTGGCCATGGCGGAGAGGGTATACGTCTCGGGGGGCTAAAGGTTGCGTCACTGCTGTTTGCAGATGATGTGGTCCTGATGGCACCTTTGGTTCGTGACCTTCAGCTCTCACTGGATCAGTTCGCAGCCGAGTGTTCAGCGGCTGGAATGAGGATCAGCATCTCCAAATCTGAGGCCATGGTTCTCAGCAGTAAACCGATGGATTGTACAGTCTAGATAGAGGACGAGACTCTGTCCCAGGTGGAGGAGTTTAAGTATCTTGGGGTCTTGTTCACGAGTGAGGGAAAGATGAGAAGGAAATCAGCCGGAGAATCGGAGCAGCTGGGGCAGTATTGCAGTCTCTCTGCCGCACTGTTGTGACGAAGCGAGTGCTGAGCCAGAAGGCAAAGCTCTCGGTCTACCGAGCTATCTACATTCCTACTCTCACCTATGGTCATGAAGTGTGGGTCATGACCGAAAGAATAAGATCGCGGATACAAGCGGCCGAAATGAGTTTCCTCAGAAGGGTGGCTGGCATCTCCCTTAGAGATAGGGTGAGAAGTTCAGTCACCCGAGAGAGACTCGGAGTAGAGCCGCTGCTCCTTCGCTTGGAAAAGAGCCACCTTAGGTGGTTCGGGCATCTCGTGCGGATGCCTCACGAGCGTCTCCCTAGGGAGGTCCTCGGTGCACGTCCCACTGGGAGGAGACCCCGCGGCAGGTCAAGGACCAGATGGGGGGATTACATCTCCTCTCTGGCCTGGGAACGCTTCGGGATTCCCCAGGAGGAAGTCGCTAATGTTGCTCTGGAGAAGGAAGTCTTGGGGTCTCTGCTGGAGCTGTTGTCCCCGCGACCCGATTCCGAATAAGCGGTTGAAGATGGATGGATGGATAGATTAATAAAGCGCTTTTTTGACTGTCCAGCTAGGAATGGTTTCCACCAATGTCCAACCACTTGACTATGACCGTCAGTGCTTTATCGTAAGCTGGGGTATGTCCAGAAGTATGGGAACATCCAACTGGCTGCAATATCACACTTTACTCCAGGTTAAACAATTATGAGTGCCAATTACTAAATGGCCCATAAAGCTATTTATTATTAAACACGTGTAGTTGTGTGTGCAAGTTTCAAGGCAAGCACTGTTGATCATGACCAACCAAGCTGATTTGCATCAATTGAACGCCTCATTGTTCACATTTGATGTCCACAAAAACACATTAGACCTCTTTGTTTCAATGCCCAGTGGTGTTGGCAGGCATCGCCCAGGCTTCATTTGCTTGCCGAGATAGTCCAATTGTAAATTGATATGTTAAGAAAAATGGTCCATTAACTTTTTCATTAATGGTTATAAAGCATTGTGAATGTCCTCTGCGGGGGTGGGGGGCTTCCCTGACAGAGGCCAAATAAGTGTGCCGCACACATAACTCACTACATTATCACATACCTTTCGGACTTAATGTTTTAGTATGCGTTATAAACTTCTTGAATTAAAATATGCACTTTAATCACGTCATGATGTGGGAGTGTAAGGAAAAATCCCAACTTCCACTGTCCATCCATCATCTTTGGCATTATTCTCAATCGAATGTACAAAAAAATATTTCAAAACAAACTCGACAGAGTGAGACCCGCAAACTAGTAAAACGGGTCTCCTTAAAATTACAGGTGGGTTGATCGCATAAGTCCGGTCCAGTAATTATTTTGTGCTACTTTGAAAAACAACATCACACATAACCTAATTACATTCACAGAACATTATACAGGGTCTCTGCAGGTTTTGACAAGTCAAATTTAAGACTTTTATTAGGACCACAATTAATCAAATTTAGGACCTATTTCACAACCATGCGAGCAGCAAAGTACTAAAACATGAAGGAAAATGTGAGGCCCAAAATTATATATATATATATATATATATATATATATATATATATATATATATATATATATATATATATATATATACATATTGTGTATATATATATATATATATATATACATATATATATATATATATATATATATATATATATATATATATATATATATATATATATATATATATATATATACATATATATATATATATATATATATATATATATACTGATATATATATCAGTGACGTGCGGTGAGGTTCATGGCTGGTGAGGCACTGACTTCATCACAGTCAGATTTACAAACATATGAACCCTAAAGAGTATCTTATTCACCATTTGATTGGCAGCAGTTAACGGGTTATGTTTAAAAGCTCATACCAGCATTCTTCCCTGCTTGGCACTCAGCATCAAGGGTTGGAATTGGGGGTTATTAAATCACCAAAAATTATTCCCGGGCGCGGCGCCGCTGCTGCCCACTGCTCCCCTCACCTCCCAGGGGGTGATCAAGGGGATGGGTCAAATGCAGAGGACAAATTTCATTACACCTAGTGTGTGTGTGACAATCATTGGTACTTTAACTTAACTTTAACTTTACACATACAAACTGTAGCACACAAAAAAGCATATTTAATAAAAAAAAAACGTTATTATGGTTTTACCTTTACTTATAAAATAAGTCCATGAGCCGCTGTTGTGCTGGATTAATGCACCCCCTGACGAGAGTGTTATATCAACTAAAACCCTCACTTAAACTTTCCACGTGCAAGATTGAATCTATTTAAAAAAGTGTAACCGAGGGTTTATAAATGTCGCCTATACTGTATGAAACTACAAAATAACAAACACGGAGGCTCCAGTTTACACGAGGACCACTTTATTTACGTTCTTTCAAAAACTTTCGCTCCACTCCAACGTGTCATCACTTCCGCTCTTAGCGCCTTCAAAATAAGAGCTCAAGGCATACACTGTATAACAGCGCATAACAGGAACTTAACATCACAAAGAGGAAAGCCCATAAAAATAGGTTACAAAAGTTATTTAATAAGAAGCCAAAAAGTGCAAAAACAATATTGTTCGTGTTGGAGGAGTTGTGAATTAGGTACACCTGCAGTCTGCAGGTGTACCTAATGTTGTGGCCCTGCAGTCATTCACAACTCCTCCAACACCAACATTATAGTTTTTGCAGTTTTTGGCTTCTTATGAAATAACTTTTTTAAATAGATTCAATCTTGCACGTGGAAAGTTTAAGTGTGGGCTTTAGTTGATATAACACTCCCGTCAGGGGTTGCCATGCATTCTACGGCGGGGGTGCAGGAGGCGAGCCTCAGCCAGTGCGTCTTTTGCAGCCGTTTTATGATCGCTCAGCACAAGAAATACTTTACACACATACAGTTGTTGACAAAATACACTGTACATTATATACCTCAGCTAACTAAACTATGGAAATGTATAATATAATTCATATAGCAATACGGTCTCACTGCACAGCAGGCCAGCAGTTAGCCGAGTCCGCAATCTATGGTAAGGCACAAATGAGTGACGTGCCTCAACTGGCTGCTGTTCACCGCACCGTCTCTTCTCAGTATTTGAATGGCAAATGTGAAAATTCAGCGATTTTAAATAAAAATAATCTAAAACGGGTGAAGTTAAATGGAAAATAACTTTATAGTATAATCACTGGATACATATAACAATTTAATAAAAAAAAACAATTTTTACATTTTTTTTCTTTCCATGATGGCAGGTGAGGCCCCGCCTCACCTGCCTCTAGTGACTGCACGTCACTGATATATATATATATATATATGTATATATATATATATATATATATATATATATATATATATATATATATATATATATATATATATATATATATATATACATATATATATATATAATGGATGTAATGACATTGTAGATACCGTGGTATAGCGGTCTCAAAATCGTATCAATAAAGCAGTGACGCGTGATGTATCAAACAAAAACTTGGTGGGTGTTTTGATTTTTCTTCCTGGCACTTTTGCTTTGGCAGGTTTGAAATAAACTGCATCTCCCAGAATCCTCTGTGCAGTGCAGACCGCAATGTGGGGGCGTGGCTCACCGTAAAGTGGAGAGAAAGAGGGAGCAGGAAGTGAGGTGGGTTCCTCTTTGTAGTGGATAAGGTGAGTTTTTTTATACCAAAATCCTAGTAATTTTTGGAGTTATGCTGCCAACTCACAGACAATCGTACCCTGGCAAAAACATAACCTTTTTGGCGAAGGTAATAAAGTATGCCCTGTTCATCTCAAGTGTTCCAAGCCAAAACAGACGTACCAGGATTCGACAAATACCAAGGTCAAAAATTGGTGGTCCAAGAAGATTGTTGAAAGGCTGAATTCATGGGTACCTTCGCACTATATAACTAATATTACCTTGGCCAACACAATGAATTTCCAAAATAACAAAAGCTTTCATTGAGGTAGAGCTATCACAAGTTATATTATCTAACATCAGAACTAGTGGGAAGCCTAGGATGGAGTCAGCTCTCTTGGTTGCTTCGATGGGGCTGTTACTGGGATTTTAAAAAAAAAATTCACTTTTTTTTGGAATGTTGCCTATCGTTCAAAATCATTATGAGAGACAAGAACACATAAGTCTTTTTATTTTCTTTGGGATTTTAAAGGTGATAAACACTTGCAAGATGAGGCTATTGGGAGTCAACTTTGTAGCCCTCAAAAACAACTTCAAAAGTCTCCATCAACATTTTCTATACACGCTGCAGGTCTATAAATATATATATATATATATATATATATATATATATATATATATATATATATATATATATATATATATATATATATATATATATATATATATATATATGTATATATAATGTAGTAACAGACACGTTCATATAAATATGTGATATGTACAATGTTTACCGTATTTTGGTAATTTTAAGCAACACTTAAAGTATACATACAGCAATGTTAATATTTGGTTACATGTCCCTTTTCAAGTTTCACTGCAATAAGGCGCTTTTGGTAGTTATCCACAAGCTTCTGAAAAGCTTCTGGTTGAATTTTTGACCACTCCTCTTGACAAAATTGATGCAGTTTAGCTAAATGTGTTGGTTTTCTGACATGGACTTGTTTCTTCAGCATTGTCTACACGTTGCAGTCAGGACTTTGGGAAGGCCATTTTAAAACCTTCATTCTAGCCTGATTTAGCCATTCCTTTACCACTTTGTAACGTGTGTTTGGGGTCATTGTCCTGTCAGAACACCCAACTGCGCCCAAGACCCCGGGCTGATGATCTTAGGTTGTCCTGAATGTAACCCATATTTAAAATAGCCATTGAAAATGCGCATACAGTGCAAATACTTTTATTGTGGAGGGTTACTTCCCGCCGTGCTGCTCACTTTACCACCCCCTTCCGTCTGCTGTGGCTGCGGTGCTGTGAGACACGCTTGAGAAGAAACTTGCAAAATCTTCTCATTCTCACACTTTGCAAACTTCTTAATTAGGTGAGTCTTTTGCCATGACATAATCAACGGAATTCCAAACTCACAATCATGTGTCATGTCGCCAATATTATTTTAGCATTTGTTTTAGCATAGGCGCTAACCGCTGCCATTCTTCCATAGAGCCGGCATGTTCGATTATCGGGGCGTGCATGGCATGTTGTTTTGCCTCGATTACTCAGGTAATTATGTTTTATTTTCTTTTGATCATCCAGCCGATTTATAGGCAACAGTTTAGTTTAGCAAAGTGGCAAAGGGCTTTAAACTGCTAATATGCTTTTGCCACTTTGTGGATGCGAATCAGATGGAACGCAGGTGCGTGTATTTAGGTTGTTGCGCAACACTTTAATTTAACTTTGCTTGATTGTTTATCAATTTTGAATGTTTGAATAAGTACTTGAATATGAATTATGATACATTGAGTTTCTAATGAGTATTATTATGAAACTAGGTTATATAAGTGCACTTGTAAATTAATTTAATTTAATTTGTAATTGAATTTGTAATTGATCTATGATTGAGTTTTATCACTTTAGATAAGAAATCATGATCTGTATTAGAAATGTATTATGAATGTTCATTTTAATTGGACTCATGATTGTATATTAATCAACATGGTTGGTTTTGTTAAATCAATTGGTTTATTAGTACAACAAATTAGTCATTCTGGATCATTGAATGCTTACATTATGCTTTCAAGTACATATATAATGTACTTTGTTAGGGAGAGGTAACTAGGTTACTCACTTTGGTTTTTTTGGACTTTTAGGTCAGGTTTTTTTTTACGGGAAGGAATACCCGTTGACCCAAACAACCTGAGCTCCCTATCCACCTTCAAACTCAACTCAACAAATGGCGAGCTAAGCACCTACGCGGTAGGACAAACATTTTTTTCTCCTCCGCCGCGAACCTTTTTGGATTACTTTTGTTTTTTGAACTGAACTTTTGGACTGACGCGAAAGCGTTTGCGTACTTTTTGAACTGAACTGTGAACTGGTTCCGAGAAGGCAGAAGGACTGCATCTTGTATTTTTGTTTTGGGCAATATTTTTCATTTTTTTCTATTGTGTCATCTGTGTCATTTATATTTGTGTGTTAATACATTTAATGCAGTCGAAAGCAAGATAACTAGTTGTCGTCATCTTTCATACCTCAGGCTCCTAGACAAACCATCTTCTGTTACACGGTTTATACTTTTAAACCGCCTAGCCCATGTAGCGTTACAATTGGCGAGTTAGCCAGGAGCCTGACAGTGTGAACGATTTTTGACACGACCTTTTGTATATACATATATCTATTTTTTTGTTGAGTTGAAAGATGGATTACTTTGTAGAAAGTGGTATGGACATTGCTCATATGGTAATTGTTAGTGGTGCAACAAACACTGAAACAGAGAAAGAAATTATTGATAATTTAAGCGGGTATGGTGACGTTAAGAAAGCGATTATTGTTTACGATAGTCAAAACCCTTATTACAAAAACCTGGCCGTTGAGTTTGTAGATGTTGCGGCGTTAAAAAAGCTAAAACCGTTTTTGCCATATACGACGCACACAGCAACCGGTGAAGTTGTTGTTGTTAACTTACTTATGGTCGAGGGTGCCGCAGCCACAGTGGAGCACCCCCAGTCCCAACACCAATCTGTGGACTATCTCCAAGTTCTGAGACGCCTTTCCCGGGAGAGTGGTCGTCCATTCGAATATGTTTTAAAAGGAGCTATGGACCAAATTAGCTCTCATCTTGGAGCTGTTGGGGAAGAAGAGGATGACGATATGGAGGCGGATGACACCGAGGACAGAGTGGCTAGCGGTGACGTGCTCCGTGTTCAAGGTCCTTCTAACCCACCGACAGCGCCAAGGATTTCACTGTCTGGTCATGAGCTGACCCCCCCCCGAAGTCCAAAGACTTGTAGTCGAGCACATTGTGCGCAGGGATGATGTTAACACTCAGTTACTGTCTCCATTACGGCTGCGCACGTTCTCAGGAAAAGTCCCGAAACCCCCTCATGAAGCAGACTATGAAGCCTGGAAAACACAGATGGAGTTGTTAAGTGCTGATCCTAGTCTTGCTCCTTTGCACATAACCAGACGCATAATCGAAAGTCTCCTTTCCCCTGCTGCTGGTTTAGTCAAACATTTGGAACCAAACGCCCTGCCTGCCACATTCCTGCGGATTCTTGACTCCGCGTACGCTACTGTTGAGGATGGAGAGGAACTATTTGCCAAGTTCTTAAATACGTTCCAAGACCATGGAGAAAGACCATCTTCATATTTGCAGAGACTCCAATTATCAATCAGTGGCGTGATAAAACGAGGTGGCATTCCGGCAGGCGACACAGACAAACACCTGTTGAAGCAGTTTTGCTGGGGCTGTTGGGACAATACTGTGATAAACAAGTTGCAATTGGAACATAAAAGGATCAGCCGCCCTCCTTTGCCGATTTACTCTTCATGCTCAGAACTGAAGAAGACAGACAGTACACCAAAGATACTCTCATGAAAAGACACATTCCCTCAGTTAAACATCGTGTCAATCTACAGACTCAGACCGCTACTCGATGTTCGTGTGGCCATTCTTCAAATGCAAGTGCCATTGATGAATTGAGAAAGCAAATGGTCAAGCTTCAAGAGCAGATGTCCGCTCTGTTGTCTAGAAAAACACAGAACACTGACAGAACAGATCACAAACAGAACAAGCAGAAACCAAGAAATAGCAATGCGCCAAAACCTTGGTTTTGTTTCAAATGCGGGCAAGATGGACACATTTCCCCAAACTGTCCAAACAATCCAAACCCCGCTCTAGTGGAGAACAAGAGACAGGTCAAGCTCAAGCAACAATCCGGGGAGAGCCGTAAGCCGTTAAACTGCATGCAGCTTCCTCGGAGGGACAAGTGGGAGCAGTCCACCGATTGTTATCCCCACAGCAGGCACTCGACTTTTCAAGCCTCAATACCAAAAGGCTTGGTTGGCACTATAAGCACTGGAGAGATCAAAATCCGAGGAGCCAAATTCCATTGCCTCTTTGATACAGGATCTCAGGTCACAACAGTTTCGCTCTTGTTTTACAACACCTACCTCGCAGATCATGAAGTAAAACCTTTGAACAATCTCCTTGAGGTAGAGGGCGCCAACGGACAGAGTGTGCCTTATATTGGATATATAGAGCTTGGCATAACATTCCCGGCAGAGTTTGTCGGTGAGGAGATGGACATTAACACTCTTGTTCTTGTTGTCCCTGACCTGCGATCTTCACAGCCGCCTGTTCTCATTGGCACAAACACTTTGGACACTGTGTATGACCTTCATAGTCATAAACGACCCAAATTCCATCCGGTTCCCTTTGGTTACAGAGCAGTGCTGAAGATTCTGGAAATAAGACACAAGCTGGCAACCAATGACCACCAGGGAGTGTTGAGAATGCAGTCCACCAAGGCCCTGACAATCCCTGCTGGGCGAACTGTAGTGCTGGATGCTTTTGCTGTGTGTCCATTCATGCAGGGCGAGAAAGAAGTTTTGATTCAACACCCAGCTTCATTTACCCTTCCTGGTGGTCTGATTATATAGTCCTGCCTGGTTGATCTACCTTCTGTCCAACCTGCCAGGCTGCCTGTGGTAGCCACAAACAAATCAGGTCACGACATTGTGATGCCAGTCAGAGCACGCATTGCCGAAATCAGTGCCATCCAGTCTGTTTTCCGTAAAGAGCAAAGTGTAGAGCCATCCCAGTTAACATACAACTTTGGTGACTCTCCTCTCTCCCCTGAATGGAAGCTCCGTGTGACAGCTATGCTCAACAGCGTTCCGGAGGTCTTTGCGAAACACGACCTTGATTTCGGTCGAACAGACAAGGTAAAACATGAAATCAACTTGTCTGATCCAGCCACCTTTAAACAATGGCCTAGGCCGCTTCATCCTCAAGACGTAGATGCTGTTCGCAAGCACCTTCAGGAATTGTTGGAGTCCGGGGTCATACGTGAATCAAGCTCACCTTTCGCTTCCCCGATAGTTGTGGTGAGGAAGAAAAATGGCACAGTAAGACTCTGCATCCACTACAGGAAGTTGAATGCACAAACCATCAAAGATGCCTATGCCCTGCCTAAGCTTGAGGACACGTTTTCAGCTTTGTCTGGTTCTGTCTGGTTCTCTGTGTTGGATTTAAAATCTGGGTATTACCAGATCGAGATGGAGGAGAGGGACAAGGCCAAGACCGCTTTTGTCTGCCCGCTAGGGTTTTACGAATTTAACCGCATGCCCCAAGGTATCACCAATGCGCCGAGCACATTCCAGAGGCTCATGGAGCGTTGCGTGGGGGACTTAAATCTGAAGCAGGCACTAGTCTTCATTGATGACTTGATAGTATTTGCCCCAACGCTAGAAGAACACGAGCAGAGACTCCGGAATGTACTTCAGCGTTTGAAGGAGTATGGGTTAAAGCTATCAGTAGAGAAATGCATGTTCTTTCAGATGTCTGTCCGCTATCTTGGGCATGTGGTTTCCAGTAACGGAGTGGAGACGGACCCCAGCAAGATTTCAGCCTTAATGACTTGGCCAGTCCAGAAGAACCTTAAAGAGCTTCGATTATTCCTCGGCTTTGCGGGATATTACCGTAGGTTTGTTCAGGGGTACTCTTCTATCGCAAGACCCCTCAATGAGTTGACTGCCGGTTACCCTCCTAGCCAAAAGAAAACAAAGCAAGCGGTCAAATACTAACACTATCACGACCCAAAAGAGAACTTTGGTGGACGTTGGACACCTGCTTGCCAAGACTCTTTCAAGGCCATAATCCAGAAGCTCACCACAGCCCCCGTCCTCGCTTTTGCGGATCCAAGCAAGCCTCACGTCCTGCACATAGACGCTTGTTCAACTGGGCTAGGGGCGGTGTTATATCAGGAGCACGATGGACGCAAAAGAGCTGTTGCATTTGCCAGCAGGGGCGTATCACGCAGTGAAGCCCGTTACTCTGCCCACAAATTAGAGTTTTTGGCTCTAAAATGGGCAGTGACAGAAAAATTCAGTGACTACCTGTATGGCTCCACCTTCACTGTAGTCACTGACAGCAATCCGCTCACCTACCTGCTGACATCTGCCAAACTGGACGCGACGAGCTACCGGTGGCTCTCATCGCTCTCCACATACACCTTCAAAATTATTTACAGAGCAGGAAAGCTGAACGCCGATGCAGATGGGCTCTCTCGGCGGCCTCATGTGGAACACCCAGAGGACGCCCATTCCCAGAAGGAACGAGAGAGAATCCTGAGGTTCGCACAACACCATTTGGACGACCCTTCCTGCATCTCTATTGACGAACACTCAGTGCAGGCAGTATGTGACAGGCACCTTGTGTACAGCTCACCAGACAAACTGCAAGTGGCAGCTCTTGTGCAAGCTCTCTCAATCAGCGTTGACGGCTTACCAGACAGCTTTGTGGATGATCAACAGTTCTCTTCTCCAGTCACTTCCTTTCGGTCTGTCACTGAGATTGCAGACAAACAAAGAGCAGATCCGGTTATTCAGCATGTTGTCGCCCAGTTGGAACACGGATTCAGCCCGCCGCCTTCTCTGAGGGAACAGCTTCCAGATCTGCCGCTGCTCCTGCGTGAGTTGCCACGACTGGAGATCTTCAATAACGTCCTCGTTAGGAAAAGAAACATTAATGGTGAGCCCAGCTACCAACTTGTCCTACCAGAGGAGTGTCGAGCAGAGGTCCTCTACTAGTTGCATGACCAGATGGGCCATCTTGGAACAGAGAGGACACTTGACCTCATTAGAGCACGCTTCTACTGGCCACGCATGTCCATCGACATTACTAATAAAGTAAAGACTTGTGAGAGGTGCGTTCGTAGGAAAGCGCTGCCAGAGAGAGCTGCACCGTTAGTAAATATCCAAACAGCAAGACCACTCGAACTTGTTTGTATGGACTTTCTTTCAATCGAGCCAGATCGGAGTAGCACGAAGAATGTACTTGTCATCACTGACCATTTTACGAAGTACGCTGTAGCGGTCCCAACCCCGAATCAGAAAGCCACGACAGTAGCCAAAGCCCTGTGGGACAATTTCCTGGTTCATTATGGAATACCCGAAAGGGTCCACAGTGACCAAGGGCCTGATTTCGATTCACACACCATCAAGGAGCTCTATCAGATTATGGGAATCCACAAGATCAGAACCACGCCTTACCACCCTCGTTGCAACCCTGTAGAAAGGTTCAACCGTACGCTCCTCAATATGTTGGGCACCCTGCAAGACCAAGACAAAACTCATTGGAGGGATTTTGTCAAGCCTCTGGTACATGCTTACAATTGTACCCGCAATGACGTCACTGGCTACTCCCCCTACAAATTGATGTTTGGTCGACAACCCCGGTTGCCTATCGATTTGGTTTTTGGTCTGCCTGTGTCTGGAAATCCTCAAACATCCCATTCACAGTACGTTGAAAAGCTTAAGTCCCATCTTGAAGACAGCTACCGCATTGCGACAAAGAATGCAGAAAAGGTCATGGGAAGGAACAAGTCTCGATTTGACAAGAGAGTTACACCCTCCGAATTATCGGTAGGGGATAGAGTCTTGGTTAGGAATGTCAAGTTGAGAGGCAAGCACAAGATAGCAGATAGGTGGGAGTCGGATGTGTATATTGTCAAGGAGAGAGCCGGCACTCTTCCGGTATATACCGTCAAGCCTGAGGGGAAAGATCGACCTGTAAGGACCCTCCACCGAGACTTGCTGCTGCTTTGTGGCTATTTGTCAACAACCCCCAAAGCAGACTTGCCAAAGCAACCAATGACATCAGCCAGAGTGATTCCACTAGTGGACCCAGCAATTCTGGAGCTTTCTGAACCAGAATACTACCCCCCAGATGTGTATCTACCCAACTTACCTGAACCCTGCTCCGCTCCAGCAAAATTCACAAGTATGATTGACTTACCTGTTTCTATACCTTCAGTTGTCCCAGTTGCAGTGCCCGTGAGTTCGCCTGGCCAGCCCTCACAACGTGCTACAGAAGGGGATCCTGTTGGTGTGGTGCACAGTGTAGAGATGGATCAGGAAACGCCTGCCGACTCTGGGCAAGTGTTTGAATTGCAGGACACAGAGTTAGTGCCAGAAGTGGATGGTGATGCTTTGCAGCAGCCAGGGGACAGCACCTCCTCTACGTCAGGCTCTCCGCAAGCAGCATCTACCTTGAGTGAGCCCGAGTCACCCACTGGAACCGAACCATTCAGTCCAGAATCTGTATCGCTAGCTCCACGGCCTACTCGAACCCGCAAACCTCCCAGTCGCCTTCAATATTCAAAGCTTGGACATCCAATTTTGCTCAGTATCCAGAACTTGTTCCAAGGATTGAGTAATGTCTTTGATTCTACACTGCAAGTAGAGGAGTCTGGATCGACAATCACTCCCCAGGAACGAATTGTTTGCCGCCAGCCACCTCCATGTACGAGGACGTACATGAGCATAGGGGGGGAACCTGTAACCCATATTTAAAATAGTCATTGAAAATGCGCATACAGGGCAAAGACTTTTATTGTGGAGGGTTACTTCCTGCCGCTCACTTCCTTTTTAAGGAAGTGCTGCTCACTTTACCACCCCCTCCCGTCTGCTGTGGCTGCGGTGCTGTGAGACACGCTTGACAAGAAACTTGCAAAATCTTCTCATTCTCACACTTTGCAAACTTCTTAATTAGGTGAGTCTTTTGCCATGACATAATCAACGGAATTCCAAACTCACAATCATGTGTCATGTCGCCAATATTATTTTAGCATTTGTTTTAGCATAGGCGCTAACCGCTGCCATTCTTCCATAGAGCCGGCATGTTCGATTATCGGGGCGTGCATGGTATGTTGTTTTGCCTCGATTACTCAGGTAATTATGTTTTATTTTCTTTTGATCATCCAGCCGATTTATAGGCAACAGTTTAGTTTAGCAAAGTGGCAA
This sequence comes from Nerophis lumbriciformis, assembly GCF_033978685.3. NCBI lineage: Eukaryota > Metazoa > Chordata > Actinopteri > Syngnathiformes > Syngnathidae > Nerophis > Nerophis lumbriciformis. Next base: position 46,190,924 of record NC_084549.2, on the reverse strand, counting down.
AGGGCTTTAAACTGCTAATATGCTTTTGCCACTTTGTGGATGCGAATCAGATGGAACGCAGGTGCGTGTATTTAGGTTGTTGCACAACACTTTAATTTAACTTTGCTTGATTGTTTATCAATTTTGAATGTTTGAATAAGTACTTGAATATGAATTATGATACATTGAGTTTCTAATGAGTATTATTATGAAACTAGGTTATATAAGTGCACTTGTAAATTAATTTAATTTAATTTGTAATTGAATTTGTAATTGATCTATGATTGAGTTTTATCACTTTAGATAAGAAATCATGATCTGTATTAGAAATGTATTATGAATGTTCATTTTAATTGGACTCATGATTGTATATTAATCAACATTGTTGGTTTTGTTATATCAATTGGTTTATTAGTACAACAAATTAGTCATTCTGGATAATTGAATGCTTACATTATGCTTTCAAGTACATATATAATGTACTTTGTTAGGGAGAGGTAACTAGGTTACTCACTTTGGTTTTTTTGGACTTTTAGGTCAGGTTTTTTTTTACGGGAAGGAATACCCGTTGACCCAAACAACCTGAGCTCCCTATCCACCTTCAAACTCAGCTCAAAAAATGGCGAGCTAAGCACCTACGCGGTAGGACAAGCATTTTTTTCTCCTCCGCCGCGAACCTTTTTGGATTACTTTTGTTTTTCGAACTGAACTTTTGGACTGACGCGAAAGCGTTTGCGTACTTTTTGAACTGAACTGTGAACTGGTTCCGAGAAGGCAGAAGGACTGCATCTTGTATTTTTGTTTTGGGCATTATTTTTCATTTTTTTCTATTGTGTCATCTGTGTCATTTATATTTGTGTGTTAATACATTTAATGCAGTCGAAAGCAAGATAACTAGTTGTCGTCATCTTTCATACCTCAGGCTCCTAGACGAACCATCTTCTGTTACACGGTTTATACTTTTAAACCGCCTAGCCCATGTAGCGTTACATGAACAATTTCAATCAATCAATATTTATTTATATAGCCCTAAATCACAAGTGTCTCAAAGGGCTGCACAAGCAACAATTTGGAGATAATCTGTCGCGGTTCAGACAAGGAGGCCAGGACCCAGTCGCAGAGTATAACTACAAAAAGGGTTTATTAACAAAGTGACAACATAAATAGAGTCCATCAAGAAATGTAGCAACAAAGTATCAACTAAAAACTATTCAAGGGAACAGTCACAACAAAAAATTGCTAAACAGAAAATCACCATTAATATGGGAAAAATGCGAGAGCAAAAGTACAACAAAAAAGGTGACAAGGCACTAAACTCACAAAAGCAAGATTCCAAAACAGGAGCGGAGACGTGTGGCGAGAAGCAGGAGATCTCTGAGAGCAAGAGTGAGACACTGGAGCCAAAGACAATAATCGAGCACTGTAGACAATGAGAGTGTGGTTTAAGAAGCCGGCTGATTAGGCCAAACGAGCCGCATGTGTGTAGGGAGTCCATGTGCTCCCGGAGATCGCCCCGTCTCTCGGCACTGCCACTGCAGGAAGATGGAGGGAAAGGATCAAACACACAGAAAATCAGGCCCACTTGCAGGCCCACCTGGTAGTTGGGCGCAGGGACCTGATGTCGGTCCGCTAGCCCCCGGTTGCGCTCAGCCGTTCTCTCTAAAAGTGCTCGGGTTTCCCGCCACACATGTCTAACACGGCAGAACTGGGCTTGGACGGATGGGACTGCTGCATTGGATTCTTGACTCGGAAACAAGGGGGGCTGGTAGCCGGTGTTGATCATGAATGGCGACAAGCCAGTGGCGGAGCTGGGGGCGTATTCCACCCAGGGTAGGTGTATGGCCCAGGAGGATGGGAGTCGGGAGGCAACGCAGCGCAGGGAGGACTCCAGGCTCTGGTTAGCTCGTTCCGTCTTTCCATTGGATGGTGGGTGATAGCCGGAGAAGAGGCTGGAGGTGGTTCACATTGCCCGACAGAAAGCCTTCCACCCCTGGGAAGTGAACTGAGGTCCGCGGTCCGGCACGATGTCCTGGGGGAGTCCATGCAGCCTGAAGACATGTGTGACTAACAGGTTAGTGGTTTCCAATGTGGAGGGGAGTTTAGGAAGGGGGACAAAATGTACTGCCTTGGAGAAACGGTCAACAATTGTAAGGATGGTGTTGTTACCCTTACAACACCAGGCGGCTATAGTTCCTTACAAATCTGCGGTAGAAGTTTGCAAATCCTAGAAAGCGCTGCAGCTGCTTGCGGGTGGTGGAGGCCGGCCAGTCCTCCACAGTCTCCACCTTGAAGGGATCCGCCCGCAGCTTCCCCTTCTCGACCACAAAACCCAGAAATTTTACCGATGGTACATAAAATTCACACTTTTCTGCTTTGACATACAACTTGTTTTCTAACAACCTTTTCAAAACATCTCGTACATGGGACACGTGTTCTTCGATAGAACTTGAGAAAATCAGGATGTCTTCTACGTATACAAAAACAGTCTTGTTGAGCAGATCCCGTAGTACATCGTTAACCAGGCTTTGGAAAACTGCTGGCGCATTTGTGAGTCCGAAGGGCATGACTAAATACTCAAAGTGCCTTGAGTGGGTGTTAAATGCTGTCTTCCATTCGTCCCCTTCTCGAATCCTGATGAGGTGATAGGCGTTTCTAAGGTCTAGTTTAGAGAAGACACAGGCAGTGTGTAGGGGGCTAAATGCAGAGTCAATCAGGGGGAGTGGGTATTGGGATTTTGTTTAAACCAGCATGGACGCAGGGATTTGTCCTTCTTTTCTACAAAGAAAAACCCAGCCCCCACGGGAGAGAAGGAGGCGCGAATGAGGCCGGCTGTAACAGACTCTGTAATGTATTTTTCCATGGCCCCAAAAAGGCGAGAGCAAAAGTACAATAAAAAAGGTGACATGGCACCAAACTCACAAAAGCAAGATTCCAAAACAGGAACGGAGACGCGTGGCGAGTTGAGAAATTGTGTTAGATGTAAATATAAACGGAATACAATGATTCAACCCATATTCAATTGAATGCACTACAAAGACAAGATATTTGATGTTCAAACTCATAAACTTTATTTTTTTTTTGCAAATAATAATTAACTTAGAATTCCATGTCTGCAACACGTGCCAAAGTAGTTGAGAAAGGGCATGTTCACCACTGTGTTCCATCACCTTTTCTTTTAACAACACTCAATAAACGATTGGGAACTGAGGAAACTAATTGTTGAAGCTTTGAAAGTGGAATTCTTTCCCATTCTTGTTTTATGTAGAGCTTCAGTCGTTCAACAGTCCTGGGTCTTCGCTGTCATATTTTACGCTTCATAATGCGCCACACATTTTCGATGGGAGACAGGTCTGGACTGCAGGCGAGCCAGGAAAGTACCTGCACTCTTTTTGTTGTAACACGTGCTGAATGTGGCTTGGCATTGTCTTGCTGAAATAAGCAGGGGCGTCCATGAAAAAGACGGTGCTTAGATGGCAGCATATGTTGTTCCAAAACCTGTATGTACCTTTCAGCATTAATGGTGCCTTTACAGATGTGTAAGTTACCGTCAGTCTACCCCAGGGCAGCTGTGGCTATGAAAGTAGCTTACCACCACCAGGTGTGAATGAATGATGGGTTCTACATGTAAAGCGACTTTGGGTACTTTGAAAAGCGCTATATAAATCCCAGGTATTATTATTATTATTACCCATGCCTTGGGCACTAATGCACCCCCATACCATCACAGATGCTGGCTTTTGAACTTAGCGTCGATAACAGTCTGGATGGTTCGCTTCCCCTTTGGTCCGGATGACACGATGTCGAATATTTCCAAAAACAATTTGAATTGTGAACTCGTCAGACCACAGAACACTTTTCCACTTTGCATGAGTCCATCTTAGATGATCTCAGGCCCAGAGAAGCCGGCGGCGTTTCTGGATATTGTTGATAAATGGCTTTCACTTTGCATAGTAGAGCTTTAACTTGCACTTACAGATGTAGCAACAAACTGTATTTAGTGACAGTGGTTTTCTGAAGTGTTCCTGAGCCCATGTGGTGATATCCTTTAGAGATTGATGTCGGTTTTTGATACAGTGCCGTCTGAGGGATCGAAAGTCACGGTCATTCAATGTTGGTTTCCGGCCATGCCGCTTACGTGGAGTGATTTCTCCAGATTCTCTGAACCTTTTGATGATATTATGGACCGTAGATGTTGAAATCCATAAATTTCTTGCAATTGCACTTTGAGAAACGTTGTTCTTAAACTGTTTGACTATTTGCTCATGCAGTTGTGGACAAAGGGATGTACCTCTTCGCCCCATCCTTTTTTGTGAAAGACTGAGCATTTTTTGGGAAGCTGTTTTTATACCCAATCATGGCACCCACCTGTTCCCAATTAGCCTGCACATCTGTGGGATGTTCCAAATAAGTGTTTGATGAGCATTCCTCAACTTTATCAGTATTTATTGCCACCTTTCCCAACTTCTTTATCACGTGCTGCTGGCATCAAATTCTAAAGTTAATGATTATTTGCAAAAAAAAAAAATGTTTATCAGTTTGAACATCCATCCATCCAGATGGAGCTAGCATATTCAACTGAATATGGGTTGAAAATGATTTGCAAATCATTGTATTCCGTTTATATTTACATCTAACATAATTTCCCAACTCATATGGAAACGGGGTTTGTATATATATATATATATATATATATATATATATATATATACATATATATATATATATATATATATATATATATATATATATATGTATGTATGTATGTATGTATATATATAATATATAAAAAAAAAAAAATATATATATATATATACATATATATATATACACGTGTGTATATATGTATATATAATATAATATATAAATATGTATGTGTTGATATATATATATATATATATATATATATATATATATATATATATATATATATATATATATATATATATACATATATATACATACACACAAATACTAGAAGTCTCTGATTGTTGTTGTTTTTTCATTTTTTTTATTTACAAAAATCTAAAATAATTTTTATCTATTAAAAGAGAATAGAGCAATCCCAATTCTAACCCTATCCCAGTTATAAAATACTTAGGATATACATTTACAAAGCAATTGACAAGACACACAAATCCTTACTAAATATAATAGAATACAAGGGAAACCAAACATTTAATAGAGCAAAAGTTAGGAGTTTTAGACCAGATGGTTATAGCTCAGCTCAAGGCTGCTTGGCACAATCTATTTAGTTTTCCACTGGGCAGAAAGAGTCAACTCTAACTTGCCGTTGCCTTTGACCTGCAGTCAGAACTCTGGTGAGAAGCAGACGGTGTTGCTGCTGGGACCAGCAGATCATCTGTCAGCCAAGACAAGATCCTAACATCTTTACACACAATAAAGAGGCTTGCTGGACCAGGAGGTTCTTTCCATGGCTGTAAGACTTACAGCTGCTCGAAATTGTAAGAATCAAGTTGGCCAGAATGGCTGGTCTCCAGAATGGACAGGCAGAGTGGGTACATGTATCTGTATGTATGTATGTATAAATTAGTGCCAGATGTCCACCCAAAGATATGTTGTCTGTGCACAACCTCTTTGATTCAGAATGTTTGCACTTGCAAGATTATTTTGCTTACAACTTGTCGTTACTGTATTAAAATTACACAGCAAATACTGAAGAAATCGAAATGGTTGAAAAGCAATATTGTTAGTCTCGGGATGGGTGATATGGACTATCACAATAACCTAACATTTATGGTGAAAACTATACAAGTGGAGATTTTAAAAAAAAACACCTCTAGAACTCCACCTTTTTGACTATGAGTCTGTCAGGGCATTCAGTCTTCAGAGCCCCCAAAACACTATAAAATAACACTAAGTTTATTAAACTACATGAATTAAGTTTAAATACCACACCTACAGTATCTGCAAATATGTAGTACTGTTCTTTGCTTATCATACAGTATGAAGTAACTTTTCTATCAGAAATATTACAGACATTATTATTATGAGTTTGCCTCACAATACGAAGGTCCTAGTTTCGATCCTGGGCTCGGGATATTTCTGTGTGGAGTTTGCATGTTCTCCCCGTGACTGCGTGGGTTCCCTCCGGGAATTCCGGCTTCTTCCACCCTACAAAGACATGCACCTGGGGATAGGTTGATTGGCAACACTAAATTGTCCCTAGTGTGTGAATGTGAGTGTGAATGTTGTCTGTCTATCTGTGTTGGCCTTGCGATGAGGTGGCGACTTGTTCAGGGTGTACCTCACCTTCCACCCGAATACAGCTGAGATAGGCTCCAGCACCCCCGTGACCCCAAAAGAGACAAGCGGTAGAAAATGGATGGATGGATATTACAAATCAATCAGATAGTGTTATGATGCAACTTCAGTGGGAACTCTCCCACGCTCTGGTCGCATATTAATGATAATAAGCCTCATCATTATTCAGCAGAATAGACGGATACAAAATAAATAGTTGACTAATTAGCAGAAAAAGGCGAAAATATTGTTTTAGAAACTCACATCCATCAAATGTTCCACCACTGATCTCCAACACGCTCTTCAGAGCAGACATCGAGGCAAATATCCCCAAAACTGCGGAAGACATCTTTTTTCATAATCTTACCCGCGGTTCAGAAAATGTAGACTTTGATTGCACAAAATCCTTGAAATTGCAACAAATGCGTCAGCACTTAGACGACTAGAATTGAAGCATGTTTACTTCCGTAAACACTGCAGGACGTGCATGTCTGTATATTTGGGTCAGTTTGCATTCACATTGGAGTCCGGACAAATTTAACTACATAAAAATGTGATTTGACAAGAATGTATCTAAATTTGACATCCTACCCTGCAGTCTTGTGAGAGCACTGAAAGTAGCCTTAATGCTGCTGCTGTCTTACTTGACCTTGCTAAGGGAACAGTGAAAACGTGGACTGGATTTTCAGTAAAGTAATGCGGGCGTTACCGGTGGAACGGATTGGATTGGATAATAAGCACTGACAAAGGGTCTTCAAATGATTTATAATCATAGCAAATAATGACAGGTTTTATTATTATTTTTTCTGAACTCATATGCCTGCATATTTATATAGATTTTTAATCACATTTATTGTAAAAAAAATAAATAAAAATAAAATCACACCATATTATTTAGGGAGACTTCAGCCAGTCAAGAACACATATGTCTTTTCTTGTTGTATGCATTCTAAGTTGTAATATACGGCCAGTACAAGGTCGCTAACAATGCAGGTAATGGAATTCACTCAATTCTGCAAATTAAGCACTATTAAAAAACATAAAAACATCCAACAATGTTTTATTTATATGCTGTAAATATATATAGTAACAGGCACATTTATAATAACATGCAATATTTACGTACTTTTCTAATTCTATACATACAGCGAAAGATGACCCCTATTAGCTGCATTATTCGCCACCTTGTACTTGCGGTATATTACAAATTTAAATTACCATGCAAAAAATAAAATAAAAAAACATATCTGTTCTTGTCTTACATATGGATTGTAAATGATAAATAAACATTTTTTAAACGTGCAGTTCCCCTTTAACATTGATCTGTTACTCTTTTTATGTTATTAATGTGCTATTTTAAATGGAAATTGCTTCGGTGAAAAAAAATGAAATAAAATATATAATATTTCGTTGGTCGACTGCTCCATTATGTTTTTTTTATACTTTCCCATCGAGAGGGTCAACGTGATTTTTATTTGTTATTCATTTAATTGTTTTTATGTCAAATGCAACAATATAAAAAACATCTCCATCAAGATCATTAAAAAAAAAAGGATTACGAAAACAAAAGAGTCAACTAAAAGTATAAATATATGTACACATTAGGGATGGGAATCTTGCAACTGTCATTACTGTATCAACTCCCCATTCGCATGTGTGATGGGAACTGTGCTTGGGCAAACTGCTGAAATTGTCTTGCCAGAGACGTTTCAGGGGTTTGGAGTAGGGTTGTTCGGTATACCGGTACTAATAAAGTACCGCAATACTAATGTATTGAAATCGGTAGTAAAACTGCCTTTGAAAAATACCTGTACATTTCTTTCATCTGAAAGCCGCTGTGCGGCGGTGACTACAGAGCCGAGGCGCATGATGTTGAGTGTGTCAAAACGCGCACACACAAAGTGCATACAAGTAATAACATCTTGGAGAGGAAAAATGGCAAAAAACGACAATCCTACTGGTTAATAAAGAGTAAAGTGCAATATGGAGATATTTGGGCTTCAAAACCAACGACAAAGGTGACGCTTTAAACAAGAAAGCGCCAAACTTCAGTTGTTGCTTTAAAACACATCTTGCCATATGTGGCGATTAGTATTACCACCCTTGCTTCAAACTTAGAGAAACATTTAAATAATAAGCATTCAGATCTGCACAAGGAGTTATAAAGAGTGACAGGTAATGTAGTTGTTACACCTGTCCTGCTGTTCTGCTCTCATGCAGACCATGGTCGGGGAGCACAGGGCAGACATTCCCTTCAGGGTCGATGTTTTCGTCGGGAGTAACCCTTCACTTTACAATGGGTCTGCTAAGCTCCACTTTCTCATCAGAATGACGAGGCCACCGAATCGTGACAATCTGATTGCTTTATTTTCAGTTTTGCAGGACACAACCCCTTTATCACTGTATTGCGCAGTGCACGCGCTCCTTCTCCCTCTTTACTCGCCCACCCACTCACTGATGTCACTTAGCCAACATGTTGCCATTCTCACAAACACACAAAGACTACTCTCACAAGTTAACTAGATCCTCTGCTGTGCACATGGAGATACATAACATGTATATATGTAGACGCGCACACAGCTGCTTGGCTTGATGCCAAATATTAGCGGCGTTAAGACCGCCCATCTAACTGATTAATTGATTGATTGATTGAGACTTTTATTAGTAGGTTATACAGTGAAGTACATATTCCGTACAATTGATCACTAAATGGTCACACCTGAATACGTTTTTAAACTTGTTTAAGTCGGGGTCCACTTAAATTGATTCATGATACAGATATATACTATCAGATATATACTATCATCATAATACAGTCAGGGTGTATACATTGAATTATTTACATTATTTACAATCCGGGGTGTGGAGGGGGGGTTAGGTTTGGTTGTTATCATCAGTCATCAACAATTGAGAACAGAGAAATGGATATTGAAACAGTGTAGGTCTGACTTGGTAGGATATGTACAGCAAGTAGTGGACATAGAGAGAGAGAGAGAGAGAGAGAGAGAGAGAGAGAGAGAGAGAGAGAGAGAGAGAGAGAGAGAGAGAGAGATCAGAAAGCATAAGAAAAGTATCTACATTTGATTGTTTACGTTTGATTATTAACAATCCGGGGAGGGTGTTAGTTTAGGGTTGAAGTTGCCTGGAGGTGTACTTTTATTGCGGTTTTGAAGGAGGATTGAGATGCCCTTTCTTGTACACCTGTTGGGAGCGTATTCCACATTGATGTGGCATAGAAAGAGAATGAGTTAAGACCTTTGTTAGGTCGGAATCTGGGTTTAACGTGGTTAGTAGTGTTGTGATCATGGCGGTCATTTACGTTAAGGAAGTAGTTTGACATGTACTTCGGTATCAGGGAGGTGTAGCGGATTTTATAGACTAGGCTCAGTGCAAGTTGTTTTACTCTGTCCTCCACCCTGAGCCAGCCCACTTTGGAGAAGTGGGTAGAAGTGAGGTGGGATCTGGTGTGGAGGTCTAGAAGTAATCTGACTAGCTTGTTCTGGGATATTTGGAGTTTAGATTTGAGGGTTTTGGAGGTGCTAGGGTACCAGGAGGTGCATGCGTAATCGAAAAAGGGTTGAACGAGAGTTCCCTCTAGAATCCTCATGGTGCTTTTGTTGACCAGAGAGGAGATTCTATAGAGAAATCTCGTTCGTTGGTTAACCTTTTTGATTACCTTAGTTTCCATTTTATCACAGGAAAGATTAGTCTCTAGAATGGAACCTAGGTAGGTGACCTCATCTTTCTTGGTGATAACATAACATAACATAACATAACGTCAACTAATGCAAGTGAAATGACTGAATTTGCTAACAAATTTTTACAATTTATGTTTTGTCTTTAACAAAGTGTGTTTTACCTGATACATGTTTTGTCTGTGTACTTTTATACGTAGCTTTGTTTTTAGTACTGACTAATAATTGTATTTTTCTTTAAAGCACAGACCAGGAGTGGCAACCATAAATCATGAAGCATTTAATATGTCAATAAAGCTTTTTTTTATTATATTCTCACCTAATCCTTGATTATGTCAGACTGTATGTAATATGGAAAATTGTAAATTGTTCTTTGAGTGCAACAAGAAAAGCCCAATGTGTTTAATGTGCTTTAATTTATATGTTAACATTGTAAAATTGTTATTTGAGTGCAATAGGAAACATATGTTTATTGCATTGTAAGATTTTCTGTTAAAATAAAGCCAATATTGGTATTTGTTGTAGTTCCCTTTATTTGGAAAATTATCGATATACATTTTGGTACCGGTACCAAATTATTGGTATTGGGACAACACTAGTTTGGAGTCAAAATGTGAAGTGAAGGGAATTATATTTATATAGCACTTTTCTCGAGTGGCTCAACGCGCTTTAACATAGTGAAACCCAATATGTAAGTTACATTTAAACCAGTGTGGGTGACACTGGGAGCAGGTGGGTAAAGTGTCTTGCCCAAAGACACAACAGCAGTGACTAGGGTGGCGGAACCGAGGATCGAACCTGGAACCCTCAAGTTGCTGGCACGGCCACTCTACCAAACGAGCTATACCGCCCCAAAATGAGCTGCAGATGGGTTAATTTCATTAATATGTTTGATTAAATTAATAATTATGATAGTAATTGTGGTAGACCAATGTTTACATCAAAACCATCAGAAAAAGTATCTAAATGAAATGTTGCTCTACACTAATTGTGTTGAGTAGCTCTTGTAAATGTTGTTCGTACTTTGTTTTGTTTGTTTTTTTCCTCGGAAAGGGAAATGCTAAAATGCTATGCAATTAAATTTCAGAATTCTGAAAAAGAGTGTGTTTATTTTGAGCATTGCAAATATCACTCTGGTTTTTGAGTCTGTCTGTTTTCTTTAGTGTCCCCTCACACTCATGACGGACCCCCACCAGCAAACTCTGCGAGAGTTAATATAGCTGCTGTTCAGCCAACATGTCAAGCACTTACCCCCGAGTGTGTTTGCAGGCTACTGAAGGGAAAGAATAAAAGGTTGGGTAAACCAGACAGGCTAAGGCAAACAAACACACACTTCAAGGCGGCAAAACCATTGCAAGAGTTATAGGATCAAGCATGACTGATTGGAGCTCCATCACAACATGTGTAGGAGTGCATACTGTACATGTTCACGTCATGGAGGGTGCCAATAACATAGCATGTTAACCAAGTTGGCCACAGTTATACCCTATCAGAACATAATGGAAGTTTGCATGGTGAATAACAAAGCAAAGATAAAATATTTGATGTTGTAACTTTTGTGTTTTACTTGCCTCAGTCCAAATAAAACAGCTTATTGGATTATACAGATTTACAATGAATGCATTTGCACCTATTTTATTGCCTTTCACAAATTGTATGACGATTACTGCATTGTTGTATGTAAATTGGTGTGAAAAATAAAGATGTATTAAAAATGTAAGTTATTTGTAGAAAACATATATATTTAAAATAAGGGAAGAGGAATTACTGATATGGATTAGACAAATAAACACTATTCACATAGGATGATGATAATATAATGCATAATTTATTGATTGATTGAAACTTTTATTAGTAGATTGCACAGTGAAGTACATATTCCGTACAATTGACCACTAAATGGTAACACCCGAATAAGTTTTTCAACTTGTTTAAGTCGGGGTCCACTTAATGATTGATTCATGATACAGATATATACTATTTTCATAATACAGTCATCACACAAGATAATCATCACAGTATATAAATTGAATTATTTACATTATTTACAATCCGGGGTGAGGGATATGGGGGGGGGGGGGGGGGGTAAATTTGGTTGGTATCAACACTTCAGTCATCAACAATTGCATCATCAGAAATGTGTGTGTGTGTATGTGTGTGTGTGTGTGTGTGTGTGTGTGTGTGTGTGTGTGTGTGTGTGTGTGTGTGTAATAAGGAATTTAAATGTAGAACATATACTGGCATTTACATGTTCAAAGTCGAGTAGATGTGTCACACAAAACATTAACATTAAGTGTGAACTGTAATATGAACGACGGATGACTTTGAGGGTAAACTATTGCACATTCAATTAGGGAACAGTGCCTTCTTGAGATGTTTTTGTTCTGTGGCTGCCACAGTGGGGGACCCGCTCGCAGACCAAAGTGTGCCCAAATCTGCTAATCTTACCAAGTGGGACGGAGAGGGGAGATACTTTATCTCCCAATGTTTCCAGCCAAACGCCTTAAACTCAGTGGAGAACCAAATGAAAGAACCGGTGCATAGCCAGAGGCAGGAGAAGACTCAGAAAATCTGATAAACAAATAGAATCATAAAAAGGCAGGGCGCTGGCGAAGTGGTAATTCTGTGGGAGTTCATTAGGGGAGAGATGGAGGAATAAAGAGTGGAGTGCTAAACGGTGGATGACATTACCTCTAATGTGGCTCCCCTGCTGAGTTTGTGATAGGGTGGCCGTTCCCACTGAAAATAGGGTTTTGCATGACGCCAGGTTCGCAAAGACAAACTCTTCACTAAATAGGATTCGTTTGAAGCATTGCACTGTTTTAGTGTGGAAAACAACTGCAAATGGGATTTTCAAATGTGTTCCGGCACACAGCCAAGTTGAGGCTACAGTGCTAAATTTGCAAACCATGTCAATGTTTTGAGCAGTAAGCGTAACGCACCCCTGTTCACTCAAAAGGACAAAGTCAAACCCTCATTTTTATTCTGGCAATAACGTTGCCAATCATGGATGAATAAAGAATGTTTGTTCGGGTGGAAATCTGAAAATGTTGTATTTTTGCTAAAAACATCTGTGGTGAGCCCCGAACGAGCTTTAAACAGATTATCCGCTCAAAAGCTAAAGTCCAAAGGGAATTAAAAACATGGCTATGCGCAACAAAAAAATGACGGCAAAACTTTGCGACAAAAAGGAGCAAATTAAATGAATAACTAAAACTAATACTGATAATGCAAAAATAAACTAGGAAACAAGAAGAGGCTGTTCAAATTAATAGTGCTTACAAAGTACAAAGAAGAAGAATTATGAGAAATACCTTCAACCTTATTGACAATGGGATATTCTTCATCTCAGTATGTTTATCATGACTGACTTAATCATCTTTTACAAGAACTGCTGTATTAATCATTCACAGATGTAATTGTGCTACAAAAATAAGTCAATAAATGAACATATGAATGAACACTCTGAAGTGGGAAAGGGGTAGGATTAAATACACTGTAAAACTAAATCCTATTTGTATGGTTAATGTAATCTAAATTTCTACTGTAATTTTTCTATTTTTTTAAATACTTTATAAAACTGTAGAACTGAAGACATTATCTGTAAATAAACAATCCGCCTGTTATTTTAAGTAATATGCCAGTAATGACAAACTATGTATATTTCAATTTTTTTTACAGAAAAATACCAAATTAGTTATACATAGCATTTTCTGTTTTCTTAAATTACTTTCAAATTCATGTACAATTACAGTAATTATCTTTCATTAATTATGTAGCTTTTTATATAAAAGTATATGTCCATACTAACAATCTAACACAGGGGTGTCAAACTGAAATACAGAGTGGGCAAAATTTAAAACTGAACAAAGCCAAGGTTGAACAAATTAACCTTTAACGTACTCTACGAGCTATCGTCACGTCCGCTTTTCATCCATTCTAACATCGTTCAGACCCAGTCACAAGATATGTGCGGCTTCTGTACGCACACACGAGCGAATGCAACGCATACTTCATCAACAGCGATACAGGTTGCACAGTATAAAAAACGTTAACACTGTTAGAAATATACGCCACACTGTGAATCCACACCAAACAAGAATGACAAACACATTTCGGGAGAACATCCGCACCATAACACAACATAGACACAACAGAACAAATACCCAGAATCCTTTGCAGCACTAACTCTTCCGGGACGCTACAAAATACACCCCTGCTACCACCAAACCTCCCCCCCACCACACACACACACCTTGTAGCGTCCCGGAAGATTTAGTGCTGCAAAGGGTTCTGGTTTGGTGTGGATTCACAGTGTGGCGTATATTTCTAACAGTGTTAAAGTTTTTTTATTCGGCTGCCCTCAGTGTAACCTGTATCGCTGTTGATGAAGTATGCGTTGCATTCTAATGTGTGTGCGTGCAGAAGCCACACATGTTATGTGACTGGGCCAGCACTCGTTTGGCTGGCTGGCTGGCGTTTGGAAGACTCCCGGGAGGATCGGCGGGCCAGCTTTAGTGTTAATTTGAACAAATCTGGCCCGCGGGCCAGAGTTTGACACCCATGCTGTAGAATAAAGGTATTTTTCTGCAGAACTGTTTGCATCGTCACTTTATTAAAGGTGGTTGATCTTAACAATTCAGAAAAAATCTGTAAAATAATGGTATTTTTCTGTGGAACTGCTAGCATTGTCACTTCATTAAAGGTGTTTGATCGTAATAATTTGGAAAAACCCTGTAGAATAAAGGTATTTTTCTGCAGAACTGTTTGCATTGTCACTTTATTAAAGGTGGTTGATCTTACAAACCCTGTTTCCATATGAGTTGGGAAATTGTGTTGGATGTAAATATAAACGGAATACAATGATTTGCAAATCCTTTTCAACCCATATTCAATTGAATACACTACAAAGACAAGATATTTGATGTTTAAACTCATAAACTTTATTTTTTTTTGCAAATAATAATTAACGTAGAATTTCATGGCTGCAACACGTGACAAAGTAGTTGGGAAAGGGCATGTTCACCACTGTGCTACATGGCCTTTCCTTTTAACAACACTCAATAAACGTTTGGGAACTGAGGAGACACATTTTTTAAGCTTCTCAAGTGGAATTCTTTCCCATTCTTGCTTGATGTACAGCTTAAGTTGTTCAACAGTTCGGGGTCTCCGTTGTGGTATTTTAGGCTTCATAATGCGCCACACATTTTCAATGGGAGACAGGTCTGGACTACAGGCAGGCCAGTCTAGTACCCGCACTCTTTTACTATGAAGCCACGTTGATGTAACACGTGGCTTGGCATTGTCTTGCTGAAATAAGCAGGGGCGTCCATGGTAACGTTGCTTGGATGGCAACATATGTTGCTCCAAAACCTGTATGTACCTTTCAGCATTAATGGCGCCTTCACAGATGTGTAAGTTACCCATGTCTTGGGCACTAATACACCCGCATACCATCACAGATGCTGGCTTTTCAACTTTGCGCCTATAACAATCAGGATGGTTCTTTTCCTCTTTGGTCCGGAAGACATGATGTCCACAGTTTCCAAAAACAATTTGAAATGTGGACTCGTCAGACCACAGAACACTTTTCCACTTTGTATCAATCCATCTTAGATGAGCTCAGGCCCAGCGAAGCCGACAGCGTTTCTGGGTGTTGTTGATAAACGGTTTTCGCCTTGCATAGGAGAGTTTTAACTTGCACTTACAGATGTAGCGACCAACTGTAGTTACTGAAAGTGGGTTTCTGAAGTGTTCCTGAGCCCATGTGGTGATATCCTTTACACACTGATGTCGCTTGTTGATGCAGTACAGCCTAAGGGATCGAAGGTCACGGGCTTAGCTGCTTACATGCAGTGATTTCTCCAGATTCTCTGAACCCTTTGATGATATTACGGACCATAGATGGTGAAATCCCTAAATTCCTTGCAATAGCTGGTTGAGAAAGGTTTTTCTTAAACTGTTCAACAATTTGCTCACGCATTTGTTGACAAAGTGGTGACCCTCGCCCCATCCTTGTTTGTGAATGACTGAGCATTTCATGGAATCTACTTTTATACCCAATCATGGCACCCACCTGTTCCCAATTAGCCTGCACACCTGTGGGATGTTCCAAATAAGTGTTTGATGAGCATTCCTCAACTTTATCAGTATTTATTGCCACCTTTCCCAACTTCTTTGTCACGTGTTGCTGGCATCAAATTCTAAAGTTAATGATTATTTGCAAAAAAAAATGTTTATGAGTTTGAACATCAAATATGTTGTCTTTGTAGCATATTCAACTGAATTTGGGTTGAAAATGATTTGCAAATCATTGTATTCCGTTTATATTTACATCTAACACAATTTCCCAACTCATATGGAAACGGGGTTTGTAATATTTAGTAAAAATCTGTAACATTACGTTATTTTTCCGCGAAACGTTTCATGAACATTTCTGTAAATATAATGTTTTTGATCATTATTTGGTTTACAATGTTTTACTTTAATTTTATGGTTTTCGTTTGGCAGCCTTAGCTGCCAGTAGATGACCGTTGTTTTACAGAATTTTTTTTTACAGTGTAGGCATTGCTTCTTCCTACTTCTTTTGATGTACACACAGAAATGATATGAAATTGTGTGATGTATTATACTGTAAGCTTGTTCATGTTCGAAATAAACTAAAGAAAGAAAGAAGGAAACAGAATTCCGCAGATGATCTGGAAAATTCTGCAACAGGAAGTGCTTTGAACTTGAGCAGTTCATTTCCTTTGCAACTTACAGGGTCCATTGCAGATACCTCGCCAAAAGTTAAGTTTCCAACACAGATGCCAATCCATATACCTCGTCACATGCAAACTAATTACTGTACGCTAGTAATCACAACAATAGAAATTGACTTCCACCATCAAGAGAAGACACTTCCTTAGAAGCTTTGGTGCCAACAATTATTTTCAGGTCCCACTGCTGGTTCTTATCAGGGGAGAGTATCTAAAGAGAAAGCCTGATCAAACTATGATGTTCATTGCTCCCCAAATGCTTACCACACCTATGGTGGATCTGTTTAGAATTAATTAGGTTACATGGAATACACAATGCGTTCCTAAAAATTAATAAATACATTTCTCTACTTTCATCAGCTCTCCTCACTCATGATGGGAGCTTGATTGCGGCACAAATATATGTGCTGATTAACTTTGATTATGACTCTTTAATTACACATTCAGGAGAGATCATTGATCCAGCAGCCTGAGGGAAACATCTGCAACTAGGAATGGGAATCAAATTCAGTGCTTTTATAGGTACAGACAGAAATCCGGCTGTACCACTGGTTACCGATTCATGTAAAATTAAACAGTGCCATATTTCGATATCTTTGTTACATGCTGCTTAATTACATTAACAGAACAAGAACGGAGGAGGAGTAGCTGTGTACGTGATGAAGGATTACTATTATTACCAACCATTTTGATAGTAATACAACAAGCGGTCTGCTAATAATCGACTTCAATGATGATCTACCTGTTTTCACAATCTATGACGTTCACTACGTGAAAAGAAGGAAGAAAAAGGATAACAATTACCAATTAAATAGATGGTAAACAGTGTGCAGCTGCAGTATTTATGGATCTAACAAAAGCATTTGACACGATTAACCATAATATCTTAATTAACAAAATGGAAGGGTTTGGCATCACAGGGTTGGTCTTGAACTGGAAAAGAAGCTACATAACCAACACGAAGCAATACAAGAAGCTAGGCGAACACGTCTACAGCGCTAAATATATCTTGTAGCGTACCTCAGGGATCAATACCGGCACCAAAATTGTTGATTCGCTACATATTAAAAAGTTACAAAGGACTTTTAAGTTAGTATTATTTGGAGACGACACGACTGCTTTTTGTTCAGGAGAGAACACACAGAGGCTAGTACAAATAATAACAGAATAAATTGATTAATTAAAGAGATGGTTTGACAAAAACAGACTATCTTTGAATCTCAGTAAAACTAAAATAATGCTATTCGGTAACAGCACAAGAGAAAGTTAAACAAAAATACAAATAGACAGAGTAGACATTGACAGAGTAAAAGAAACCTATTTTTGGGGATTATTAATAGACTATCAAATGAACTGGAAACCTTATATAAAAATAAACAACATAAAGTGGCAAGAAATACATCAATAATGAATAAAGCAAAATATGTACTGGACCAAAAATCACTAGAGTTAACATAGCTAAGTTATTGTGTAGAATAGTGATTTTCAAACTGTGGGACATGTACCAATAGTGGTACACGGCCTCTACCTAGTGGTATGCCAAATAAGTACTTGGCTAAAGTACAGAGTTTTATTTTCTTATTTACAAACACAGTGTTACTGTTCAAACTGTGTCAAATATTACAGTGGCCAAAATATTAAATATACTTGTTTAATAAAACCTCTATGTTTTAATGAATACTTAGGCCTACTACCGTACTGTATTTTAATGTCAACCATTATGGTGGTAGTTGGAAAGCTGACGTGGTACTTGATGAAAAAGTTTGAGAACCACTGGTGGAGTAATATGGGGAAATAATGATAAACGTGGACTTCATTCACTAACTGTGTTACAAAAAAGGTCAGTTACCGTAATACATAATGTTGGATATAGAGAACACTCAGACCCTTTATTTATTGAATCAAAAATATTGAAATTCAATGTTAGTGCATTTGCAAAAAGCTAAAATGATGTACAAAGTGTCAAGTATTGGTGGTGACGAACCCCAAGATGCAGAGACATAATTTTTAATGTCCAAAAAATGCAGGAAAAACACAAACCAGGAACTGGGAGACAGGAAACAGGATACCAGGAAAACAGGTGAACTGGAAACAGCGAACAGGAAGCAGCAAACGGGAAACGAGAAAACTGGAGACAGCAACCAGCAAACAGTCCACAGCATACAGGAAACAGCTTACAAGACTCCAGCACTGACTGGAGGACAAGGCAGGTATAAATAGCAGCCGGCGGAATGACTCCAGGTGTGGCCAGGTGCCAATCAGCCACAGCTGAGGGGAAACAGCGCTCAGGGAGACAAGCAGGAAACTGAACAAAAATAAGAGCGCTAACAGGAAATAAAACACACAGATGAAAAACCAAAACATAACCAAACTGTCAGTGACAAGCCTGACACAACGCAGACTATATGTAACGTTTCAGGGGAGAAGAAGACGTGTTAAACGCCGTCTTCCATTCATCCCCTCCCTTATACGCAACAAATGATAAGCATTACGGAGATCAAGTTTACTAAAAAAGGTGGCAGGAGCGAGAGGTTCGAAGGAAGGGCTCAGTAGCGGCAGAGGATACTTATTTTTGACAGTAATGTTGTTCAGCTGACGGTAGTCAATGCATGGCCTCAATGATCCGTCCTTTTTGCCCACAAAGAAGAGCCCCACTGCCACCGGGGACTACGATGGGGTGATAATGCCGGAGGCGAGAGACTCAGAAATGTAATCTTGCATGGCTTGTTTTTCGGGCAGGGAGAGATTGTACAGTCGGCTAGAAGGGAGAACAGCATTGGGGACCAGATCAATAGAGCAGTCGTAGGGTCTGTGAGGGGAAGGGAGAGTGCACGTTCCTTACTGAACACTGGGGCCAGATGATACATGAGGGGAACATTGGAGAGATTAGTGTTGTGTAAAATGGGTTTAGGACTTCTTGACGGGGGAACATGCAGTAGGCGTGGCACATTGTGCTCCATGCTAAGACCCTGCCCGTGGACCAAGAGATGTGGGGGTCATGTTTGCGGAGCCACAAGCGACCGAGGACTAGTGGAGCAATTGGGGCGTCGAGAACCCAGAGGCTGAGGGTCTCCGTATGGTTTTCAGATAGGGTCAAGGATAGGAGCTCCGTGCGGTGTGTTATGGGGCTAAGGGGTTGTCCGTCCACAGCCTGTGCTGGTAGGGAGGTGTCCAGAGGGAGAAGTGTGACACCGGCTTGGCAAGCAAACTCACGGTCCATGAAACTGTCGTCCGCCCCAGAATCCCAATAGGCCTCAACGGTCAGATTTCTAGAGCTCCAGGACAGGGTTGCTGGGAAGAGGATGTCAGGGTCCTTGTTGGTTTGGGGAACGGAGGTATGGCTCACCAGGACTCCCCTAGCTAGTGAGCGTTGTCTTTTGGCTGGGTCGGACTGCTCCTGATGACGTGCCCGGCCATCCCGCAGTAGAGGCAAAGGCGCTGTCGGAACCTTCTTTCACGTTCCTCCGCCGCTAGGTGTGATCTGCCTAACTGCATGGGCTCCTCCATTCCGACCGCCACGGGAGGAGATACAGATTGAAAAAAAGTGGCTTGGTTAGCAGGGCGGGCCTTGAAAAGCGAGGTGGAACTTACAGAAGTCCGTGCCTCAAGGAATGCTGGTCTGGGGTCTATGGTGCTTGCTCGCTGTGCTCGCTCCGCGGTTTGCTCAATAAGACACTGGTCTATTTGGAGTGCCAGCTCAATGAGAGCTCTGTAGGAAGTTGGCCGGTCACGCAGTAATGCGTCCTTCACGGTCTCGCTAAGTCCACGGCTGTACGCACTCCGAAGAGCCTTGTCCCCCCCACTCGCTGTCGGTCGCAAGAGTGCGGAACTCAAG
Source organism: Nerophis lumbriciformis (assembly GCF_033978685.3). NCBI lineage: Eukaryota > Metazoa > Chordata > Actinopteri > Syngnathiformes > Syngnathidae > Nerophis > Nerophis lumbriciformis. The sequence goes on along the minus strand of NC_084549.2, from coordinate 46,170,396 downwards.
GGTGTACTCGGCGACAGAGCGGGAGCCCTGTTGAATTGAACGGAGACGGGAGGCGGCGCCCCCCCCCCCTGTCCACTCATGCCATTGGGTTGAGTTTTTTCTTGCCCTGATGTAGGATCTGAGCCGAGGATGTTGTTGTAGCTTGTGCAGCCCTTTGAGACACTCGTGATTTAGGGCTATATAAGTAAACTTTGATTGATTGATTAATGGTCCAACGGGTGGTCGAATACTGCCCGGAACTCAGCGTAGAAAGCAGCATAGTCGGTGCCAACCCATTGTTCCGGAGGATAGCTGTTGTGGCCCATCTAAGAGCCTTACCCGAAAGTAGTGAAAAAATGAAATGCAATTTTAGCACCGTCAGACTCATAACGTGAGGGCTGGTGTTTAAAAATTAATTCACACTGTACCGAAAACCCCCGGCATAACTCAGAATCCCCTTTGAAGGGTCTGGGGCTAGCAATCTTGGGCTCCCGGACATTGGGGGGTTTCCAGGCAGCGGCTGCCGAAGAGGCACTCGGGTCCAGCGCAGGTAGAGAAGGAAGACTCAGGCTAAAAGAGCCAATTCGGGCCAATAAACTGGCGAAGGCAGCCTCAAGCTTATTTTCCAGGTTGGAGAAGCGGGACTGGTGCTACTGGAGGACAGTGTGCATAGCCGAAAGGTCGGGGGTCGTCGGAGGTCGGGAAGGGGGCGTGGATCTAGCTCTCCCCGTGCCGTCTGGTTCGGACATGGCCGGAACGTACTGTAACGTTTCAGGGGAGAAGAAGACGGCACTTAGGCAGGAATGCTGTTTAGCCGTTGCCGTATTTATTCAAGATATAGCGATGAGCAGTGTTGGGTTAGTTACTGAAAACCAGTAACTAGTTACAGTTACTAGTTACTTTATTTCAAAAGTAACTCAGTTACTAACTCAGTTACCTAAACCAAAAAGTAATGCGTTACTGTGAAAAGTAACTATTTAGTTACTTATATATATTTTTTTTATTTTTTTAAGGCCCCATTTAATGCCCTTTTAGCCTTCATTTCAGTACTGTTATTGCACTGGAGAATAATACAATCTGTTGATCAACTTGACATGCATTTGCATTACTGAACTCTGCTAAGCAATGTGGTCTACATACAACACACAAAGACAAAGATATGCTCCAAAGGGCCAATTTGTTTCAGACCAGAACAAATTGACAAAACTATTTTAAATAGCTGCAACATAACATACATAAGTAACAAACAGCATAATAACAACATAGCTGTAAACCAAGAAAGGCACACTACATACATAAAGCCTAACCAGGCGTTTTTTTTATCTCAAGGAATTCTGAAATAAAATCATGTCTGAAGCCCAGAACACTCTACACATTTCCCCACTTAGTTTAGAGAAAAGGAAATATTAGCCTGGCCCACTAGTATCCCTCTTTAGGTTTGTGAACTTTATAGTCTAAACATTTAGAGTGATGTGATAATCAAACACTCTAGAAGTGTAGAATGAAAGAGTATATAAGAGAATTGACAGAGTGTGTGTACCTTCAGTGTGCAGTGCCTCGTTAAAATCCAGCCGCTTTTGGAGGTGGAGGTGAAGTGTGTGTCTCTTTACTAGCTTCGTCGAAGCATGTTGTTTTTGTAGCTGTTTCAGCATATTTGAATTGCGAGAATAGGATCTTTGATCCTAGACAACTTACATTCAACTAAAATGTTCTTTTCTTTGTGGTCGATAAAAGAAACGTACTGAAAATATCTCCATTTTAAGAAACTCGGCTTCGGGGTTCGCCATGACGTCTTGTTAGTAGACACAGACCCCTCCCACACACACACACACACACACACACACACACACACACACACACACACACACACACACACACACAAGTACACACAGACAGCGCGCGGCGCGCCTCTTTCTTGTTGCCTCTTCCGCAGCGCTGAACACTCAGATCTTCTCAGTTTCTAGCCAATACTACATAAAAATAACGCAAAATAACGCAGTAACGCATCATGTAGTAACGGTAACTGAGTTACTGAATATAAAAAATAACGCGTTAGATTACTATTTACCGCCGATAGTAACGGCGTTACAGTAACGCGTTACTTTGTAACGCGTTAGTCCCAACACTGGCGATGAGCGTGTAATTAAATAACAAGTTGGGTGCAAGACTATGTGAGGCGTTTACAATGAGAGTGTTACCCGCAGGTGTTGAAGGTGTATGTTGAGAAGCGTGTGGGAGTCCAAAAGGGGAAAGGCTGGCTCGGTAGTCCGTGAGCAGGCGAGATGCGGGGTAGGAGAGAGGCGTCCGAGTCCGTAAGCAGGTGAGGGGTCAAGATCCGGGAAGGCATTAAGAGATCCAGAGGAGGTCCGGGGATACAAGTCACACAGCTTGTGACGAATACTGCAGGACGAGGGAAAAGGACACAGCACAATGAGCACAGAGGTGGGTGGACACAGAGAGCAAAAATGGTCATCAAGAAGGAGCTAGATAAGTTTAGAAGCTTACTCTGCGATACAGATGGCTACGTTCCGGCGCTGAGATGCAGGGATGGCTGGCTTATGAAGCATGGAGTCTCATCAACGTCTGGTGTGTTGATTTCTGAATGAGCGCAGCTGTGCAGAGGCGTGGCCCCGGCTGGAGAGGCACGCGCTGGGACACCGGTACTAATATGATCAAGTTCAAGAAACTGTTCAAACTCAAAGTGTTTACAAAGTACAAAGAAGAAGAATCATGATAAACATTTTGAACTTTATTGAAAAATATTAATCTGATTATGTGAATTACAATTATTTAACAAATTATTGAGAACTTTATTACTTATGGATTTAAATTGTGTGTAAATTAAGAACAGGAAGTGAACAAATGTGTTAGTTTGATTGTTATAAAATGGAAAAGGTGTAGGATTAAATAAACTCTACTTATTCCCTCTTATTTTTTGGACATGGAAACTAGAAATATGCAACGTATTAAGCTGTATATGTTGCATGTTCGAAATAAACTTAAAAAATAAACTTACCATATGCATCGTTTATGTTTTTCTTACAGATCATTCCTTAAAGTGTTCATACCTTCTTTTTGTCATTTATGTTCCACCTCTTGTTTTCATCGTAGATTGTAAAAACTGTTAAATGATCACTGATGTCATATGTTAACAGTCCACTTGTAGCAATATTATGAAAATCATTGATAAATATGTATATTATCATGAAGTGTGGCACAGTGACTTCTGATTCTGCCTGGCCTTGTGATTTAAGGATATAAACTTTTACCATACATAGTATCTATGAAGTCATCAATATTATTTTGCTTGGTAGGGTTCAATAGGTCAAAATATTTGACCTATTATACTTATACTTTTGTCTAATTTCTGTAAAAGTTGTGTTAATCGCCACAATCAGACAGTTCGATAGCCCATACTCTCTGAGCACTCCCCACAGGACTTCCCGGGGGACACGGTTGAATGCCTTCTCCAAGTCCACAAAGCACATGTAGACTGGTTGGGCAAACTCCCATGCACTCTCTAGGACCCTGCCAAGAGTATAGAACTGGTCCACCGTTCCACGACCAGGATGAAAACCACATTGTTCCTCCTGAATCCGAGATTCGACTATCCGGCGTAGCCTACTCTTCAGTACACCTGAATAAACCTTACCAGGAAGGCTGAGGAGTGTGATCTCATGATAGTTGGAACACACCCTCCGGTTTCTCTTCTTAAAGAGAGGAACCACCACCCCGGTCTGCCAATCCAGAGGTACCGCCCCCGATGTCCATGCGATGTTGCAGAGTCTTGTCAACCAAGACAGCCCCACAGCATCCAGAGCCTTAAAAAAACTCGGATCTCATCCACCACGGGGGCATTGCCACCGAGGAGCTTTTTAACTACCTCGGCAACCTCAGCCACAGAAATAGGATAGCCCACCACAGATTCCCCAGGCACTGCTTCCTCATATGAAGACGTGTTGGTGGGATTGAGGAGGTCTTCGAAGTATTCCCTCCACCGATCCACAACATCTGCAGTTGAGGTCAGCAGAACGAGTCATACTAAAGACTATAAAAATGGGACCCATTACCTCCCTGCTTGGCACTCAGCATCAAGGGTTGTAATTGGGGGTTAAATCACCAAAAATGATTCCCAGGCGCCGCCACCGCTGCTTCCCACTGCTCCCCTCACCTCCCAGGGGGTGATCAAGGGTGATGGGTCAAATGCAGAGAATAATTTCGCCACACCTAGTGTGTGTGTGACAATCATTGGTACATTAACTTTAACTTTAACCATCCTCACCATACATGGTGTTGACAGTGCACTGCTTCCCCTTCCTGAGGCGGCGGATGGTGGTCCAGAATTGCTTCGAAGCCGTCCGGAAGTCGTTTTCCATCGCTTCCCCAAACTCCTCCCATGTCCGAGTTTTTGCCTCCGCGACTGCCGAAGCCGCACACCGCTTGACCTGTCGGTACCTGTCAGCTGCCTCTGGAGTCCCATGACCCAAAGGACCCGGTAGAACTCTTTCTTCAGCTTGACGGTATCTCTCAGGATTACCGCTATGACAGGCCACAGCTCCAATCGGCCGCCTCGACAATAGAGTTACGGAACATGGTCCACTCTGACTCAATATCCAGTGCCTCCCTCGTGACATGTTCAAAGTTCCTCCGGAGTTGGGAATTTAAACTCTCTCTGACAGGAGACTCTGCTAGATGTTCCCAGCAGACCCTCACAATGCGTTTGGGCTTGCCAGGTCTGTCCGGCATCCTCCCCCACCATTGGAGCCAGGTGATCGACAAAAAGCTCCGCCCCTCTCTTAACCCGAGTGTCCAAAACATCCATCCATCCATTTTCTACCGCTTATTCCCTTCGGGGTCGCGGGGGGCGCTGCAGCCTATCTCAGCTACAATCGGGCGGAAGGCGGTGTACACCCTGGACAAGTCGCCACCTCATCGCAGGGCCAACACAGATAGACAGACAACATTCATACTCACATTCACACACACCTAGGGCCAATTTAGTGTTGCCAATCAACCTATCCCCAGGTGCATGTCTTTGGAGGTGGGAGGAAGCCAGAGTACCCGGAGGGAACCCACGCAGTCACGGGGAGGACATGCAAACTCCACACAGAAAGATCCTGAGGCTGGGATTGAACTCACGACTCCTCAGGACCTTCGTATTGTGAGGCAGACGCACTAACCCCTCTTCCACCGTGCTGCCCATGTCCAAAACATGAGACCGCAAATCCAATGACACAACTACAAAGTGGATCATGGAACTGCGGCCGAGGGTGTCCTGGTGCCAAGTGCACATATGGACACCCTTATGTTTTAACATTGTGTTTGTTATGGACAATCCGTGACTAGCACAAAAGTCCAATAACAAAACACCACTCGGGTTCAGATCCAGGCGTCCATTCTTCCCAATCACGGGAATTCTTCCAGGTTTCACTGTCGTTGTCAAGGGAGCACTCTCCAGTACTCCCTCAAGAGAATCCAAAAAAGGTGGGTGCTCAGAGCTGCTGTTCAGTGTGTAAGCACAAACAACACTCAGAACCCGTCCCCCCACCCGAAGGCGGAGGGAAGCTCATTGGAGTAATTTCAGAACCTTTAATGTATATTAGCAATCTATTATTTCAAACAGGCATATATTGCCAGATGAAATTAAAATAGCAAAAGTCATACTGATTTATAAGACTGTAGACAAACACCAATTTACAAATTACAGACCTGTTTCTTTACTTCTACAATTTTCTAACTACAGATTGGACAAATTCATAAACACAAGTGGAACTCTCGCAGAGAACCAATATGGATAGAGAGCTAACATTTCAACATCAATAGCATTAATTGAAAAAACAGCGAAAATGACCAATGCAGTAGATGGTAAAAAGTGTGCAGTGGTGAAAATATGTCAACAGCACTATATATTTCTTGCGGCATACCCTATGGATCAATACTGGAACCAAAATTGTTCAATTTGTATGAAAACAATATTTGTAAAGTTACAAAGGACTTCAAGTTAATATTATTATACGACACGACTGCATTTTGTTCAGGAGAGAACACACAGAAGGAAATTATAATTATAACAGAAGAAATGAACACAATGAGATGGTTTGACAAAAACAGACTATCTTTGCATCTCAATAAAACTAAAATAATGCAATTTGGTAACAGCAGAAGAGAAAACACATGCACAAAGGCAAAAAGAAGGAGTAGACATTATCATTTTTGGGTGTGATGATAGATAATAGAATGAACTTGAAATCTCATGTAACAAATTTCCAACATAAGCTGGCAAGAAATATTTCTGTAATGAATAAAGCTAACAATGTTCTAGACCAAAAATCCCTACAGATTCTTTATTGATCGCTCGTGTTACCATATCTGAGTTATTGTGTAGAAATACGGGAAAATTACTGCAAAAGTACATTACATTCACTAATTGTGTTACAAAAAAAGATTAGTTAGAATAATATATCACGTTGGCTATCAAGAACATACAAACATTTATTTATCGACAACAAAACAATTATACAAAGCGACTCAGTGAAAAATCTCTGCATTATTTTTGACCCAACTCTCGTTTGAGCTGCATATTAAGAGTGTTAGCAAAACAGCCTTCTTTCATCTCTGCAATATCGCTAAAATCTGTCCTATTTTGTCCATTAGCGACACTGAAATCATTAGTCATGCGTTCGTTACGTCTCGTCTCGATTACTGTAAAGTATTATATTCAGGTCTCCCTATGTCTAGCATTAAAAGATTACAGTTGGTACAAAATGTGGCTGATTTGATTATATTACGCCTATACTGGCTCACCTGCACTGGCTTTAATGTGGTATTATTTACATATAAAACACTAAACAGTCTAATTCCATCCTCAACATTTGATGTATCGATGGGAAGCTTCGACGCAGTGGAAACATGCAAGCTTGTAGGAAGCTTCCTCTTTTCACAACTCCAGCACCTGAGAGTAATAACTGTACTCTATCGAGACAACGGAGTAACCATCACTAACGACACACCCAGAGACATAGAGAACATCAAGAAAGAAATATGCTGCACCTTTAACGACAATGGACTGTGCATCACTATAGAAGCAAACAAGAAGATAATCGACTTTCTGGACGTCACAGTCAACCTCAACCAGGACACCTACCAGCCAGGGGCGGATTAAGAAATTTTGGCCCCCTGGGCCTGACATGGTCTTGGCCCCTCAACCCCGCGCGTGCACGCGCGCACTATGCAAGAAATACTGTATACTGTGAACAGACATGCACACTGTACTGTACAGAAGAGTGCACATACTGCACACACACTATTAGGTATACCACACAGACAAGCACAGGTTTCACACAGACACAGGTAGGGGGAGGGGATAAATGGCCTAAAAATAAAAATTTTGGAAAATGATTACGCCCACTTCAGTGATGGTGCATTGGGTCATTTGAGAGATATTATGTATTGGAAGTTGGTACCTATCATGAAATAAACCCCCCACCCCACCCAAAAAACTAAATTGGACATGATTTTTGCCCCCTTTTCCTCCCTTCTATCATTAAAAATAAAATAATATCTTAGGAAAACACTTTGGCATAACGGCAGCTGTGCAGCAAATTGAGGCTCAAAGTCTGTATCTATTTTGTGGGAAAGCTTGAGGAGGAGAAGGAGAAAGGTAAAATGATAACACATGCATCGGAGAGCACCACAAAGAAAGGTGTAGGCCAGTTCATGGTACAAGGGCTGCATGCAGGTCAAGATAGCCCATTTCCTCTGCCTGTCTTACCCATTCACCGAGAGACCACTGAGGACATAGAAATGCAAGTGGATATGGGGTTCGAAATACTGGCGTCGGTCAGAGGAGTCAATGTGGAGGATGTTTATAAACTTGTAGATGCACATATGACTGACAGCACAGAGCACAACAAAGGCTTTTCAAAGCTGTTGGCAGAGATGAACAACTTGGAAAAACCAGCAGGGCAGATCTTTTGTGGCACCCACACTACACTGGGCTTCAGCAGTGCCATGAATAAAGTGATGCGGTTGGCGGAGGCCGATATGAAGATGGAGCAAGTGCTACAGAGTTTCATGGTGGATCTGGATGTAGACAGCAAGAATGCTATAGTGGCTGGACAGGCACTGGACATGTCCTGAACTCAGTGTCAGACGTGGCTGCCGAATACTTGGATGAAGTGAAGCAGCTGACAGATCTCATGCTGCCCCATCTGAAGACTGTCCTGGCCAGGCAGAGGATGGACTATGGGATGGATGAGGAGACCTTCCCAATGGACCCTGTCAGTGAACAGGCTAGTAACATTGATGGCACCCCTGTGCACAACATTGGGATGGAGAGACAATGTGGCAAGGTGGACTACAGACTGAAGAAGTTGGGCACACTGAACGCAGTCAATAGGTCAATAATTTTACAGAAGAGCCAGGAGCTTCAGAGGTTTCAAGGCAGCAGCACAAGCAAAAAGAGAGGTTGAACTCAACTGGAGTAAACTCATGAAGGCAAAATTCGAGAGTTGGGCTGACGAGAAACAAGAGATGGCTCAAAGACAGGAGAAGAAGAGACTAGACATGCTGGACACACTGAAATCTTTTGGTGGCCCCTTCACGATAGTGGGGAAGTTGAAAAGTTCCTTGTCGATGAAAGTCTGAACAAGAATGCAAAGCTGCAGAGAATGAAGCTTGAGGTTCAGTTTGCCAGAGAAAGCACCAAGCTTCTGCCTAAAGTCAATCCTATCTTCAGAATCCAGGTGACAGACAGTTCCCAGAAATGGCGAAAGTGCAATTCTCCCAGTCATAATGGATACTTAGAATTTTATGGTGGTGGTAAGTATTCATGAAAACAGGTAGCCTAACATTAGTGAATGGGTGAATTCTGGAAATAACAACCTAAAAATCTTACACAGTGCACTTTTAAGCAAGGGGTTTCTTTCGTGCTTTCAATTTCGCAAAATCATCCACCACATCATTGAAGTCCAACTCTCTTGTCAGCTCACTCTCAATTGCCATTAGAGATAACGCATTTAATCTTTTCTGAGTCATTCTTGTCGCAGCTCATTTTTGACTCTTGACAAAAGAGAGAATGAGCGTTCTCCCTCACAGTTAATGACCGGTAGAGTGAGAAAAATCTGTAGTGCAATGTATGTATTAGGAAACGTAGGCTGTAGTCCAAAATGTATTATTGTTTTGAGCAGTCCTGAAGGGGTCCTCTCCTCATCAGTGTTGTTGAGCTGTATAAAAGATTTGAACTGTATAAGCTCCTGTCCAAGACTTTCATTGAGGTCAGATGAGTATGATTCAGTGAGAATCTTGGCCTTGTGAAGGACTGAAGCATTGGACTCTGTATCCAAAGAGAAAAGGACACTGAACAAATTGTTCAGATGTTTGTAGGCCTCCAGACGGTGATTAAGGCTTGAACTCAGTTGATCAATAGAGGCAATAAATGTCTCTATTTGAAACAGTTGCCTTCCCTCAAGCACAACATCTAGGAATGCTGATTCATCAGCAAACTTTTTTACGTTTCTTCGTCCGTTCAGCCCTGTAAGATGGGGTGCCACCCAACATGTTTAAGGCTTTCTGCTCAAAATGATCAAATAGATCTCTTTGGGAGAGAACAAAGGTGCGCAGAGATTCCAGCAATCTAACTGCTGTACCAAGGTCCATGTCTGCTTTTTGAAGTTGCAGACTTGTGGCCTGAAATCTGGACAGAACAGTGTCCCAAAAGCCTGTCATGAAGGCCATCTCAAGTGAATCCAGCTTCCGCACTAGACTGTCAGCTTCAGTTTGTGTGTCTCGTTTCTCTGTGTCATCAGTGGAAATACCCTGTAGTGCTGCTCTTATTTTACTGTAGTTCTGCCACAGTGCTTTGGTAGATTCTGCACGGCAACTCCAACGCGTGTTGGATAAAGCTTTAAGTGTGAGATCTATGTTGGAATTGCCAAATACCCTGTCCCATCGGTGTGTGGATGCAGTTGTGAAGTTGTAAATAGACTGAATCAAGTCAAAATACATAGAGACTTCATTTCCACATCTGTCAATGCTGTTGACTCCCACCAAATTCAAAGAGTGAGCTGCACATGGAATATAGTGTATTAATGGGTTGCTTTTCTTTAAGTGAGCCTGCAACCCATTATACCTCCCTGACATGTTGCTGGCATTATCATAAGCCTGCCCCCTGCAATTTGACAGCTCTAACCCTAGATTTTCCAACACAGACATGACACAGTTAGCCAAACTTTCACCTGTATGGCTAGTAATGGGCTCAAAACCCACAAAGCGTTCAACAACACTGCCCTCTTTGCTAACAAAACGGAATATGAATGTCAATTGGTCCACATGAGATAAATCTGGGGTTGAATCCACAATGATAGAGTAGTATTTGCTTGCTTGCAGTTCATCTGCTATAGCCTGTTTGGTTTTTGCACCCATCAATTCAATGAATTCCTCACAAATGGTGGAGGACAGATATGAGGTATTACCTCGACCCATCTGCCCAAACTTTCTGATGTGATCCTTTAGAAAGGGATCAAATTCAGCCAGGACCTCCAGAATACCAAGGTAGTTCCCATTGAGAGGAGACCCTAACGATTCATTGTTACCCCTAAATGCAAGGCCCCTTTCTGCAAGGAATTTAATGACTGCAACAACTCTTTGTAACACCTGCCTCCAATAGCTGCTCTCTGCCTGAAACTGTTTGAACAGGTCTGCATCAACTGTGGCACCTGTGGCGCAGTTCAAGACTGCTTGCATGCAGGTTATGTGCTCAGCACTTCGCTCATGTTCACCAAATCTTTCTGAGTGTTTCCAATCACAATAGCCTGTCACAAAAGAATGTGTTTTTGGGGAAAACAGTTTGCATGCAAAGCAGTAAACATTACCAGTAGAGGGAGAGTACATCATCCACTCTCTTTGTACTCGTTGTCCATTGGGCAGGTGTGAAGTAAAATGTTCATTGTTTAGGCATCGGGTTTTGCCTCCTAGCCCACTGTTCCTCACAGAAGCTGGATAATGGCTGTGACGGTTGTGAAATGATTTTGCACCTCTTTGAATAAGAACTTCCTTCATTGACTCAGTGAGGGTATCAGCCCATTTAGCGGGATCACTAGGTAGAGTTGTCACTGTAGATGGTGTTGAAGAAAGATTCAACTCATTTTCTATGCTGTCCAGAGGTGCAGTGACCTCACATTCATCCGAGCAACTGGCTACTGCTGAGTTGGTTGAATCATTAGCATCCGAAGCATTTGGTTCAGTGCGTACACTTGTAGTGGTCTCAGGATCTTGGGAGCTACATGCTAGCTCAGGTGCATTGCTAACCTTAGCTGAATTTGCAGTAGCATTTATAGAATTGCTTTCAGCAGATGTCTTTGTACTGAAGAAGCTGGAGATATTTGGAACACTCTCAAGTAAAACTGATTCCTTTTTTTTCTTTTCTTGCTGAATTTTTTTTCTAGCTCCTCCACTTAGACGTTTATGATCAATATTTCCCTTCTTTCTGTGCACATTGGCTCTTTGCCTATCACAACAGCTTAACCAACTATGTGTGTGTGTGTGTGTGTGTGTGTGTGTGTGTGTGTGTGTGTGTGTGTGTGTGTGTGTGTGAGTGATGCAATTTCCAAAACTAGCAATCTAGCATTAACAGTCAAAAGCAGAAATCAGCTGATTTCTATAAGAACTGATAACAGATTTCCAATCAATGCTAAACTCAGACAGCGAAAGTCACTAGATGACGTTTTGAGTCGCCAGTCATGTATGGCCAAAAGTCTCTAAATCGAATGCCAACGTTGCTTAATCGCCAACACACTGGGACTCACTGAAGGACTGACAGTGAATAAAAAAAGATGATTAAGATAATTGTGTACTTTTCTCTTCTGATATTTTCACTAAGGACCCCAAGCTATCTGCATGCAGCAACAATGTCTGACAGACAGGAGAGCGGAGTGGTCAGTGATGAATGGCAAGGGAACAGACTGATTTGTACTGAGGAGAAAGAGAGAGCCAATTACAGTGAAATAAATTCCAAAAGAGCCAAGTGACTAGCTGAAGGCAGGGACAAATGCCTTGGAGTGACCAACAAGAGTGCAAAGTACCAAATGGCAAAATGTGGGAAGACCAACAGGCAGATCTGCTTTTACCACTTATCTTCACAACCAAAAAGTCGCTAAATGATGTTTTCAGTCGCTAGCCAGGTATGGCCAAAAGACGCGAAATCTAGCGGTAAAGTCGCTCAATCACACTGACATTGAAACAAATAATTTTTAAAAAGATAGTAATCGTACAATGTCTTGTACTTTTGTCTTCTTTCTTAATATTTCTCAAAGGACACCAAAATGTTGCTATCTGCAGGCAGCTTGCTAGCTATGATGGCAGCAACAATGTACCTTAAAGTGACTGACCAACAAGAGCTCAAAGTACCTAATGGCAAAATGTGGAGAGACAGACACAATAAATTGCATTAAGATGAAGAGAACTGTTGCTATTATTAATTTTAACAACAACCAGAAAGTCGCTAAATGTCACCAGCCAGGTATGGCCAAAATTGGCCACACACAGTAACAGAGAAACAAACAAACAAACAAAAAAGATCATAAAGATAATAGTTGTACAACTTTGTGTACTTTTGTCTACTTTCTAAATATTTTCACAAAGGACACCAAAATGTTGCTATCTGCAGGCAGCTTGCTGGCTATGATGGCAGCAACGATGTCTGCCAGACAGGAGAGAGTGGTCAGTGACGATCGAATCGAGAAAATGACAAAATGGGTCAAAGACCAAAAAGTTATTAACTGACAGCAGTGACAAATGTCAGACTGTAAACTTTTTTGAAAGAAAAGGACAAAATGGGAAGATGCTGATAATAACAGCAAAATGGAAAATATAAGAATTTCCAAGTAATGCTCAACTCAAGTGTGTGTGTGTCGTGTGTGTGTGCGCGTTAAACTTCTTGTGGAATGATTTCAAATTATCTCTGAGTCTGAACTGAGGGAAAGGAAACCAAATTTTGAGCAGTCACTCACGAGTTCAAGGTACCAAATGAGGAGATTCTAAAAGAACAGACCGGTTTATGAAAGACTCGATGGGGGAGTGGCACAGCTAAGAATACTTGAGTGAGATTCTGTGATCCAAATTCGAGATAGAGCTTTTTGATAATGATAATTTGTCAGAGTAAGGTTGTGTAATCAACATTTGAGAATGAGCTTTGCCAATCAATCAAGAATATTTGCATTAAGTTCTGTGATCAAAATTCAGAAACAACCTTTAATAATTGATAAAGAATATGTGAGTGAGGTTGTGTGATCCAATTTGAGAATTAGCTTTGATAATAATGATTGAGAGCCTCTGGCCCTCTGTGGATCGTGGCCGCGGGGCCAAGTTGGCCTGGCCCCTTGGGGCCTCTGACCCTCTTTGGATCGGGGCCAAGTTGGCATGACCCCTCGGGGCCTCTGGCCCTCTATGGATCGTGGCCGCGGGGCCAAGTTGGCCTGACCCCTTGGGGCCTCAGGCCCTCTGTGGGTCGCGGCCGCGGGGCCAAGTTGACCTGGCCCGTTGGGGCCTCTTACCCTCTATGGATCGTGGCCGCGGGGCCAAGTTGACCTGGCCCCTTGGGGCCTCTGGCCTTCTGTGGGTCGCAGCCGCGGGGCCAAGTTGGCCTGGCCCTTTGGGGCCTATGACCCTCTGTGGGTCGTGGCCGCGGGGCCAAGTTGACGTGGCCCCTTGGGGCCTCTAACCGTCTATGGATCATGGCCGCGGGGCCATGTTGGCCTGGCCCCTTGGGGCCTCTGGCCCTCTGTGAGTCGCGGCCGCGGGGCCAAGTTGACCTGGCCCCTTGGGGCCTCTGACCCTCTATGGATCATGGCCGCGGGGCCAAGTTGGCCTTGCCCCTTGGGGCCTAAGATTATTATTTTTGCAAAAGTAGTTTTGCATGCGTCGCGGCCGCGGGGCCAAGTTGGCCTGGCCCCTTGGGGCCTCTGACCCTCTATGGATCATGGCCGCGGGGCCAAGTTGGCCTGGCCCCTTGGGGCCTAAGATTATTATTTTTGCAAAAGTAGTTTTGTATGCGTCGCGGCCGCGGGGCCAAGTTGGCCTGGCCCCTTGGGGCCTCTGGCCCCCTGGGCCTGGGCCCGGTAGGCCCGTTCATTAATCCACCTATGCTACCAGCCATATACAAAACCTAACAGTACCCTGCGATACGTTCACCACGAAAGCAACCACCCACCCACTACAACAAGGAACATTACAGCCGACATTAACAAACGCCTTTCTTCACTATCATCTGACAAAGCATCATTTGACATACCAAAAAGCAGTGGATGAAAGTGAATACAACCACACCCTACAATACAAACCTACCACAACTAACAAACAAAAAAACTGGCAACGCGACATATTCTGGTATAACCCCTGCTTCAGCAAGTACGTCGGAAACAAAAACAAGCACTTCCCAAAGGATCACAAGCACCATAAAATCTTTAACCGCAACACAATCAAGATTAGCTACAGCTGCATGAACATCACCAAACAGATTATCGATAACCAGAAGAAACGTATACTAACACCCCCACAAGCAATCGATACCACCACTGCAACTGCACCACAAGCAAACAAGACATGCAACTGCCGACAAAAGAACATAAATCAAAAGTAATCTGCGGTAAAGAGGTGAGTTTTAAGCTGTGCTCTAATAGAGTCCAGAGTGGTGGCGGACTTGATATCCAGAGGGAGCTTATTCCATAGCCTAGGTGCCATCACTGAGAAAGCATGGTCTCTGGACATCAAATATAATGCTTTTTAATAACATTTAAAGCCTGATTTTTTTCAAAATCCATTTAATTACTTTTATTGCTTTTTAATGTACTGTGAAAACATGTTCTACATAAGGAACGCTACAGTCTGTAATGTTAAACCTTTTAAATATTCTTTTGTATTGGTGTTCTGCGTGAGATTCAATGTTAGTTGTGTCACAATTTTGTTTAATGAACCTGTCTATGAAATACATATATCTTTGCTGTCAGCAATCCAATTCAACAAGACTTATAAAGCCACCAAGTCAGCTAGTAGCAGCTTTTCAGACAACTGATTGGACAAAATGTACATGACAGCCAGTTTATGTATTTTGGTGTAGACAGAAACAGAAACAATACTGTGTGGATGGAGATTGTTTTAACATCAGAAATGTGTCTTTGAAAGTATCTTTGTTCATGTGAATACAGCCTTGGAGGGCTCCAAGCCACTAGGTGTATCAGTACATTTGCCTAAGAGAAGTGAAATTAACCTTCGTCTTGTGTTAGGGTCGGCACCGACCCGTTTTAGTTTTTGAATGCAGAAAAGAACTGCATAAATTTATTTTTTGCATCAAGGATTTTGACTTTGTTAGGAACCTCTATTTCAACAAAATAAAACTTTTTTTTTTTTTTTAACTAAATTATAAAATGCTCTAGTTGAAATTATGACCTTGGTGTCTTTAGGGTCGGTTTCGACCCAATTATAAAAATAAGATAATAAAGCAATAATTAGAGCCAAAACACACTGACATCCAGCTCCTCCACCAATCATGTGAGCTTTAGGGGATTCTCATTTTACCTTGTTATCCAGTACTAAAACAAAGACAGGCATGTCCAGACATGTGAGGTCAATTCAGTATAGAGTTGGTGACTTGCAGAGTGCACATCTCCAATTTGCAGCATGCAAAAATGAAAAAAAGATTTACAGTGAGGAGTTCGGGATAATATTTTTTTGGTGAAAATGAGGGAGAGGACACAGAGCAGCATAGTGATACGGATGAACAGGTTTCTGAGGAGGAAGACAATGTGGAGTATCATCCAGAAGACACAGACACATCTGATGAGTCTGATGAGGAGGTCATACCAAAGACTATAACAATGGGAGCCATTACCTCCCTGCTTGGCACTCAGTATCGAGGGTTGGAATTGGGGGTTAAATCACCAAAAATGATTCCCGGGCATGGCACCGCTGCTGCCCACTGCTCCCCTCACCTCCCAGGGGGTGAACAAGGGTGATGGGTCAAATGCAGAGGACAAATTTCACCACACCTAATGTGTGTGTGACAATCATTGGTACTTTAGATCGGTAGGTTGTGAGTTCAAACCCCGGCCGAATCATAACAAAGACTATAAAATGAGACCCATTACCTCCCTGCTTGGCACTCAGCATCAAGGGTTGGAATTGGGGGTTGAATCACCAAAAATGATTCCCGGGCGCGGCCACCGCTGCTGCTCACTGCCCCCCTGACCTCCCAGGGGGTGATCAAGGGTGATGGGTCAAATGCAGAGAATAATTTTGACGCACTTTGTGTGTGTGTGACAATCATTGGTACTTTAACTTGAACTAGAACTTAACTTGATTTGCTTGATTGGTTGTTGTTTGTTTGACCTTGCAAATCTATATTTTGTGTTATGACTTGTTCTGCTTTTCATTTTGTGTTTGTATTAAAGTTCTGTTGCTGAAAAAAATACTTTTTAGCCTTTTTCTTGAAGTAAATATATATGGGTCGAAATTGACCCGTAACACCATAGATGTTACTATAGTTAAAATTATTAAAATGAAAAAATAAATTAAACACATTTATTGAAGAGATGTGTTCTAATACCCCTCAATAATAGTCAGGTAACACAACAACCTTTTATTTATTTATACGATTCTCTTGAGGTTCATTTTACCATTTTTTAATTTGAAATCGAGGGGTATACTGACAAAACAAAAGGCCCAATGGCCCACACCAAAAATATTAAAACCAATATTTTCATGGATAAGGAAGCCTAACAAGGTAACCAAGAGATGAGAAACAAATTGGATGATAGAAAATTGTTTTTAGTGTATTTTACAGCTGATTTAAGACATGGTTCAAAACCGACCCGTTAACATAAGAGATGGTAACAGAAAGCTAACACAAGAGGAAGGTTAAAAAAACAATTGACCTGTTCCAATTTTCTTCCCTTTCTTAAAATTGACACTTGTTTCCAAACCAAATCCCTACATTCAGAAGAGGTTGTAGCCTGAAGGGTTTAACTTCCTACATGTACATATAAGGTCCTGCCTACTCGGTACAATAAAGGTAAGACAACCTCAATAATAAAAGAAAAAAAAAAAAAAACACACTGAAAATGTATACATAATGTGGCGACTTACCTTTCAAGGAGTATTCTGTTTTTTCCTACTAAATAAACATACACAGTTTGTCACCTGAATTCAAAGTTAATACTGAGTAAATTTTTTTTAACCATTAATTGTAGATACTTAAATCACATGTTAATAATCAGTGTTCATCAGTCTAATAAAAGAAAATAGAACACCAACTTCAACCCAATCTCAGCTTTGCAGTACTTACGATGGAAATTTACGGAGCAGTTGAGTAGACATAAAAAGACGATACTATAAAAAAAGGAAAAACTCAAATTAATCAAAGCAGCGACAGTATCAATAACAATAACATTAATAACCATCATAAATAGTGATTGAAATATTAAACAACACACCAAATATTAATTACAATATCAGAAACAATATGCACCACTTATAATTTCCAACACCTTCACAGCCTTAAAAAAAACAGTAACAGTTAGAGTTGCTAAGTAATGTTTAATGTTGCTTTAGGTTCAGATTTTTAAACAACTGTTCTAGTTTTTCTTGTATACTGTCAAAAATCTAAATGCTATTGTGAAGAGTCTCTGTCTTGGGTTCTTCTGGGACCACAGGAAAGGGCACAACACTCTTGCGTGGCGTTTTTACAATTGTTTTTAGTGCACCAGTTTTACAAAGTCTTTTGGCTTTTCAGCTCTTCCAGGCGGCCTCGCTCTCTCGCTCTCCAGCTCACTTCCCCCTCATGGTTTCCGACGCTGCTAATAAAGGAACAGGTGATTAGATAACTCGTTCCAGCTGAGATATCCACTCACCTGTCTGCTGCTTCATGGCCGGCCCCTGCACACACCCTGCCCGCAGGGAACGCGTGAACCACGCCCCTCTCCACAGCTATCTTCCCCATATCATAAATACAAGATGGTAATTGTGGTTATTTCTTAGGCATTGCATTAATTATATAAATACATTCAATGCATTTAGATTAAATGATTATGTCCATATAATCAGTTATATATCTGTTTCAGCCTTGGATTACTATCAATATTACTATCAGTATTATTATTGTTATTATTATTACCTTGTTCACGAGTGAGGGAAGAGTGGATCGTGAGATCGACAGGCGGATCGGTGCGGCGTCTTCAGTAATGCGGACGCTGTATCGATCCGTTGTGGTGAAGAAGGAGCTGAGCCGGAAGGCAAAGCTCTCAATTTACCGGTCGATCTACGTTCCCATGCTCACCTATGGTCATGAGCTTTGGGTTATGACCGAAAGGACAAGATCACGGGTACAAGCGGCCGAAATGAGTTTCCTCCGCCGGGTGGCGGGGCTCTCCCTTAGAGATAGGGTGAGAAGCTCTGTCATCCGGGGGGAGCTTAAAGTAAAGCCGCTGCTCCTCCACATCAAGAGGAGCCAGATGAGGTGGTTCGGGCATCTGGTCAGGATGCCACCCGAGCGCCTCCCTAAGGAGGTGTTTAGGGCATGTCCGACCGGTAGGAGGCCACGAGGAAGACCCAGGACACGTTGGGAAGACTATGTCTCCCGGCTGGCCTGGGAACGCCTCGGGATCCCCCGGGAGGAGCTGGACGAAGTGGCTGGGGAGAGGGAAGTCTGGGCTTCCCTGCTTAGGCTGCTGCCCCCGCGACCCGACCTCGGATAAGCGGAAGAAGATGGATGGATGGATGGATGGATGGATTATTATTACCCATATTTCAAGCCGTACTGAATCCTCACAGCCACTCTGCCTCGACTCGGTCACCTGATCTCCAATATCACTTGCACACCTCCTAATTTCCAAGTCATCTCACTGTGGCATAACAACCGAACCATGAACCTGCTTTAAACCACTGATTTTCTGCTTCATTTTATTCATTTAGTTCCTCATTCATGCAGAAGATGTCTCCATATTCCCTCACTCTCTTCATTAGAGAAAAGTTCTTAACTCACAGCGTCATCAGTTGACCAAAACCAAATGTCAAACCAAAGAATAAAGCTACTAAATACCCCTCAAGTACAAGAAGTCCATAAAACCGATAAAATACTGATTTCACTTTGTGTTTTGGTAAAAAGAAAAAAAACACTGAAGTGCAAATGCAAATAGACGGAGTAATAATTGACAGGGTTAACAAAAAAAAGTGTAGGGATCACAATAGATGACAAAATGAGCTGGAAATCTCACATAAATTATATACAACATACAATGCAAACATATTTCAATACTGAATAGTCTCTATTAGGGATGTAATGGTATTAAAGGTCACGGAACGATATTATCACGGTATTAAGGCCACGGCATGATATTATTGCGGTATATGTCCAAAAAAAATTTGGTAATAATGCCATAGTGTGTAAAATGAAGAGGCAGGAATGTTTAGGACAGGGGTCACCAACGCTGTGCCCGCGGGCACCAGGGAGCCTGTAAGGACCAGTTGAGTCGCCCGCTGGCCTGTTCTAAAAATAGCTCAAATAGCAGCACTTACCAGTGAGCTGCCTCTATTTTTTTAATTTTATTTATTTACTAGCAAGCTGGTCTCGCTTTGCTCGACATGTTTAATTCTAAGAGAGACAAAACTCAAATAGAATTTGAAAATCCAAGAAAATATTTTAAAGACTTGGTCTTCACTAACTGACAAAGAAACAGATAACAGATTTGGTGTCCAGTTCAAAGTGTGACATGATTTATTTAAAAATTTGAGAGTTGACTTTTGTATTTTACATGAGTAATTATTTGTACAAACATGGTGCAAAGTAAATAAATAAATAAATAAACGGGTTGTACTTGTATAGCGCTTTTCTACCTTCAAGGTACTCAAAGCGCTTTGACACTACTTCCACATTTACCCATTCACACACACATTCACACACTGATGGAGGGAGCTGCCATGCAAGGCGCTAACCAGCACCCATCAGGAGCAAGGGTGAAGTGTCTTGCTCAGGACACAACGGACATGACAAGTAATTCATGATTTGTTAAAAAATGTTAGTGGCTAGCTAGTTAAAATGGGATATTGTGATTTCACAAGACTGTCTTACAAGTGATCATTTTAAAAATGTTCAATTTGAACAATGTGCACTTAGAGAAAATATAAAAATAAAGTGTTGCATATTGATATTTATTTGTTTCTATATATATTTATTGTGAGAAATCATTAAGATGATCAGTGTTCCCACAAAGATAAATATCATTAATTATTAATAATAACATAGAGTTAAAGGTAAATTGAGCAAATTGGCTATTTCTGGCAATTTATTTAAGTGTGTTTCAAACTGGTAGCCCCTGCGATGAGGTGGCGACTTGTCCAGGGTGTACCCCGCCTTCCGCCGGATTGTAGCTGAGATAGGCTCCAGCGCCCCCCGCGACCCCAAAGGGAATAAGCGGTAGAAAATGGATGGATGGAAACTGGTAGCCCTTCGCATTAATCAAACAAACTTACTGTAATTAAACAAAAACAAATGCTTGAATGTTGTCGAATAATTTGTTTGTTACTACAAACAAATATTTCTAAGTACAAATATTTGTGCAGGAACATCTACTGTTTCAAGCAAATATTTAAAAGAATGCATTGCAGTGGATGTCTTTTATACTAAAAATGTAAAATCCAGTGTATCAAATGTAAAACAATAATGTACAACTTAGTGTCTTTCAACTTTTACATTATTTGTGTTATGATCCGCTGCCCGGATCATGTTCTATTTGGTTTTTGGACTCCCTCAGTTCCTGTTTTTGTGCACCCCTGGGTTTGTTTTCTGTTTCCATAGGTGCTTATTGTCTTCACCTGTCTCTGATTGGTGTTCGGGACGCTCACCTGTTTCCCGAGCAATAATCAGAGCACTATTTAATCCTGCCTTTGCCACTCAGTCAGTCTGGCTTCCTAGTTTGCTACACGCAACAGGTAACAACAACTAGATTCTGATACCTTTTGTATGCTCGCTTCCACGCTTGATTTATTGATTGATTGATTGATTGATTGATTGAGACTTTTATTAGTAGGTTGCACAGTGAAGTACATATTCCGTACAATTGACCACTAAATGGTAACACCTGAATAAGTTTTTCAACTTGTTTAAGTCGGGGTCCACTTAAATTGATTCATGATACAGATATATACTATCATATATACTATCATCATAATACAGTCATCACACAAGATAAAAAAACTTCACGCTAAGCTCCTTTTGTTATGCTAGCTTCCACGCTAAGCTTCTTTGTATGCTAGCTCTCATGCAAGCCCCCTTTTGTTTGTTCCCGCTGTGTCTGAAGTCCTTCCGCATCTTGGGAGAACGAACCCCGCATCACTATGCGCCTAGATCGTTACGATGGGAAGCAGTGTCCTTTACAGTGGACATTTTTTATATCATCCTGAAATATGTTGTTCTCAGAAAAGTACACTAATATAAGTTTTAACAATATAAATACCTCACAAACTCATGTTTGGCTTCAAATATATTTTCTGTGTGACGATTTATGAGGTGGTAACTTGTCCAGTCCTGCCTTCCACCCGAGTGCAGCTGGAGTTTGTCAGCCACATAACTCAAACAGTTTTGTACAGATTTAATGTCCAAAAAAAACAATTCCTTTTGTCTACGACAAATGCGAACACACTTCACTTCCCTAACTTTGTTAGATCAGCTTTGCATGTGCTATCAAGTTTGCCCGTGTTTCAGTACACGCAAACCTTAAGTGTTCAACTGATGGTCCGTGAGCCACATTTGGCCCGTCAAAGCTTTTCATTTGGCTCGCAGAACATCACCCAGATAGGCTTGATGAAATCATTAAATCAAGGGTTGCTAATGTTTGCAGTACTCCTGCCACCCCGCAGGGGGCAACAGTGAGGAGTGAGTAGAAGAAGACTTCAAATCAAAAATAGCACTATTGACCCTGAAAAAAACCCTAAATAAATTACTTATATCAGACTTTTAACAGCGACTGGACAATAGAGTATAAATGTGTTGAAATTGTTAAAGTTGTTAATACATAATAGCGCTTAATTGACCAGTAGGGGGCGATATCGCTACACCTTAGGCAGAGCTGTGTAGTTTTAATTGTGTGCAATGTTTGTTGCGGTTGTTGTTTAATTTCTCTATGTGCAAACATCTACAATTTGATGTGTGAATGTATTAACACTAAAACTTCTATTTTATTCATGTAAAATACACATTGGACATCATTTATGTTAAATACACAATGGGCGTTATACTTTTGTCATGTGTATTTTATGTTTATAACTTCAGTCTTACAAATGTAAATGAAGGAAGATGTGCAAAGAAATACATCTGTAAAAGGAAAATCATTTGTAAAAAGTTTGAGTTCATTTCGAACATGCATGCATACAACATGATACATCACAATTTCCAGTTTCTCTATTCAACATGTTTGAAAAGGAGT
The DNA here is from genome assembly GCF_033978685.3 of Nerophis lumbriciformis. Lineage (NCBI taxonomy): Eukaryota > Metazoa > Chordata > Actinopteri > Syngnathiformes > Syngnathidae > Nerophis > Nerophis lumbriciformis. The sequence continues at coordinate 46,147,948 of NC_084549.2, read as the reverse complement.
ACGAAGAAGCAGATCTTATTTAATCCTACCCCTTTTCCTTTACATGGCAGTTGCTAACACTTTTGTTCACTTCCTGTTCTCAATTTATTCACAATATACACCATAAGTAAAAAAAAAATAAGATAAATTAATACATAATCATTAGTCAAGAAAGTTATATTTCACATGGTGAATCAATAAGATTATCTAGAAAATGAATGGATGGATGAAATACATTCAGAATGTGGTTCTTCTTCTTTGTACTTTGTAAACACTTTCAGTTTGAAGAGTTTCTTGAAGTGGATTATGTTAGTACATTGTTTGATTTATTTGCTTAATCCATTCCATAATTTAATTCCACATGCAGATATACTGAAGGGCTTAAGTGTTGTACGTGCATAAAAATGTTTTAAATATTTTTTTTCTCCAATGCATTATTATGCTTTATTCATTATTGACGTGTTTCTTGCCATTTTATGTTGTTTATTTTTAATGATATTCCAGTTAATTCTATCATAAATCATTATACCTAGAAATGTGGTTTCATTTACTCTTTCAATTTCTATTCCGACTATTTGTATTTGTATTTGGCGTTCCCTTCTACTGTTACTGAACAGCATTATTTTAGTGTTACTGAGTCTGTTTTTTTCCAAACCATCTTTTTAATTTGTTCATTTCTTCTGTTATTATTTGTATTAGCTTTTTGTGTTCTCTCCTGAACAAAACGCTGTTGTATCGTCTGCGATTAATACTAACTTTAAATCTTTTGTAACTTTACAAATGTCATTTACATAAAGATTGAACAATTTTGGTCCTAATATTGATCCCTGAGGTACACCACAGGATATATTTAGCGTTGTAGATGTGTGTTGGCCTAGCTTCATGGATTGTTTCCTGTTAATTAAGAAACTTCTAATCCACTTTAAGACCAACCCTCTGATGTTGGTAAATAACATTGTGACAGTCGCAAGCTGTCGGGTGGGTTCCAAGGACCATCAAGAAATGACATACAGGGGAGCAGGTGTAGACTTCTTTATTTTTGCAAACAATTAAAAGTCTTTTGTGGGTTGCTTTTCAGCTCTGCTTTGCTCTGCTCGCTCCTCCGCTCCAGCTCTTCAGCTGCGTGTGTCGTCGTCTCCCTTGCGCTCTTTGCCGCTCTCGCTCAGCGTCAGCTTCCCTCTGGCTCCTTCTCTTTCGCTCTGCATCCGCCTCTTGTTGTGTCTGTCTTCTTTCTCCGTCTCTTTCCCCGACGTTTACGTCTCCCGCCCTTTTATACCGTGCGAGAGGATGATTACATTGTCCACAACTGCGCGATCCACGCACCTTGTACTGATTGTGGCGTCGCTCCCGGCGCGCCCTGCCTTGCTGCTCGCTCGTCGTCCACGCCTCCTCCCCGCCATTTTGGAGCGGGCTGCGGTGTGCCTTGCCTCGCTGTTGGACTGCCGGCCACGCCTGCTCGCCGCCATCTCGGAGTCGGCCCCGGCGGGGCACGCCTCGCTGTCGGTCTGCCGGCCCCGCCTCCCCACAAACATCAACCTCAACAAAACTTCTGGGGCTTCTGTTTCTTCATCCTGTTAACTATCTGTCTAGCTGCACACGCTGGAATCGAGTAGCAAGGGCAGAACATTATTTTTATTTTTTTTTGTCCTGTCCAGCTTCTCAGGCAAATCATATAGTTGATGTAGATGCCCATATCGGCTGTTCAGATTTACTTTAAAAAAGAGAAGTGTAGGATACTTCTCTTGTTGCCTTATTTGTATTTGACTTTATTACATGTATTTTTCTTATCATTTGATGCAGCCGGGCTGGAGCAGGAGGGGATAGAAAGAGAAAAAAGGAAAGACAGAAGGGGAAATTGTGGGTACAAGAGGGGGATTAGACAGCGAGACAAAAACAACAACAGCAAACACAACAACAACAACAACAACAATAGAGCAACATCAGCAAATACGATATATACAAACATGATGGTAAAAGTGATATGAAAGAAGCAATTAGCTAAATAAATAATAATACAGAAATGACAATGAGCATTATTACACTACAAATGGAGCAATATAAATACCAATAGAAATAGCGCTATTGATAATGAACAACACCAATAATTTACTATTATCAACAATACAGTTGTTCAAATGCGAAAAAACATATACGTAATGATAACTAGAGATACAAAAGAATGCAGACAAATGGAGGGGAAGAAAGAGAAGCAACCTATATTAACCTTGTAGATTGTTATAGTAACAATAGAAGCTTTGTCAGTGTGCCATATGTTACCCAGTTTCCCCTAGAGCAACAACGTTAATATATGTTTGATGAAACGTGATTATGTGCATGAGTGTATGTATGCATATGTACTTGTATATGTACAGTATGTGTATATGTATGTCTGTACAGTGAATGTGCGTGTGGATGTACGAACTTTGAGTATGTAGGTATGTACTGTATTTGTGTATGTATGTGGGAGCGTAGGTACCCTTGTATGTATGTATGTATAAATAACGGTATGTTTGTGAGTATATGTGTAATTGTATGTACAATATATTTGACTCCCAGTGTGTGTGGGAACCAGAGTACGGCCCCAGCCACCCAGAGAGCCCAATCCACAAACAGCAGGTGTGGTGCCCAGGGAACCAGGGACTACCGGCCCCACGCAGCCAGGCCGGCCAGCGACAGGAACCTCAGAGCCAGGCCCACCGTTCCGCCCGTAAGAGCTAGCAGTAGGCCGCAGACAGACGCACCCGGCAGAGGACAAGGCACGAGAGAAGCAGGCGACAGCCAGACCTCAAGCCAGCGAGAGACCACAGCCCACACGGGCAGAATGGCGGGACGCCTCGTCCGGGGGGCCCAGAGACTCCCCGCAACTGGACGGGAAGACCACCCCTGCCCCACCAGCAACCGGGTCCCCACGAGCCCACCCCCCACCCCCGGAGAGCACGGCGCGGCCCGCCCCCAGCCACCCCACCTAAGCCGACCGCCGCAGGACCGCCCAGCACAGGGCCACGGGAACCACCCACCCCACCCGCAGGGACCCCAACGATCGAGATAGAACAACCAGCAACCACCCTGTCTAGTCCCCACATGAGGGAGGGGGAAAAAATAAAATAAATAATAATAATATTAATAAAATATATTAAAAAATAAATTAATAAATAATAATATTAATAATAATAATAATAATTAAAAAAAGGGAAGAACAATGAATTCATTCAAAGTGCAGTGTGAAAGCCGATGTGTTTTACTTTGCAATTAAACAAACAGTCTCAAAGAAACATAACCTGAGGAGGCACTTTCTGACAAAACATCCACATTTAGATGTCCGGCCTCCTCTTGAAACTTCGGGCCTCTTTATTATGTAGTTGAATAGCCCTGCTTTAGTAGATCAGACCCACAGTATTTGTCTAAAGTATCACTAATCTACCTTTACGTTCTGTAATCAGTGGGTGTCATTTGTCATCAACCGCTGGACATTTCTGTGTCATTTTGTCTGTAAACATATTTGTGGGGTTCTTACCATATGCTTTGGCTGAAGCATACTTAGCAGATGAAACACATTGTTGTGACAAGCATAATAGAGCACAAATGTTGCCAAGGGCTACGCTCCCTTCCTCTCCTGTTGTGGCTTCTAAGCAAGTGATTGTGTCTCGCTTTTCAGATGGAATGAACGAATGTGGCGGCTGTTGTTTTACCATGTGAGCTGCAGGTATCTTATGGTGCTCTCATGTTGCCTGTAGCAATGTGTGTTGCGTGTTATTATCTTCCGTCAGTCTTCTTTTTTTTTTACTCACCCTGGTTTTCGTCTCGTTTATTCTTTTCCTGAAGAGTAGATGTAATTGCTCTGGCAGAGCAGGCATTCAGAGCACTGTCGATGTAAATGCTGCACTATGGCCGACTTAATGAACAGCTGGGCTCGCAGCCCTCTAGCGGCACTTAAACTTTAAAACATTTATTATTGAGCCGTTTGAAAGAAAGAGTGGCCAGCACTGACCCTTCTCGCCTCCCTCTCTTTTTATATTTGTACTTATGGAGGTGGTGGGTTTAGGCCATGTCTACACTAAGTCGTTTAACCCCTTAAACAAATAATTATTTAGCCTAAGCCTTGTTTCAGCCACACTAAACCAGCGTTTAAGGTTCTCCTCCTCGGACAAATTTTTACACGGCTAAGTGCGCCGTGTATTTCTTGAATCTCCGGCTTTTAGCTTTGTATGGACTCATTCATCGTTTACAAAGTGAGTTCGGAGAGGAAGTGACGTCAGAAAGAACGCGCCATAGCCAGCTTCATAATAAAGCGGTTTCGTAACTCTGAGCTAACCACTGGAATTATGAAGGCGAGTCATCCAGACATGCCCGTGTTTCTCCTTCTTCTACATGTACAGTGGAAGTCACACATGAATACCTTAAGAGAAAACAATTGCAGCTATTTGGGATACAACACTTCTCAGACCGCAAGAGAACTTTCCCATGTCCAGGTCAGCTGTGATTCTACTTAGCGAAAAACTTTGTCCAATTGTCGAAGGAGAGTCAATGAGAATGTGGGCTCCCGTGGATGTGATAAAAAAAGGTAGAGTGTGCTTTGTATTACCTGACTGTCGAGGGAAGACTAACTATGGAAAATGGCAAATGCTTTTGGACTGGCAAAGCAGACTGTATCAGTTATTGTTCGCCATGTATGTCGCGGACTCAACGTCTAGGTCCAGAGTATATAAAGTTACCAAAAACAAATGGACAATGAAGGTGAAGGCAAAAGAGTGAGGCGTGTCCTGACCAGATATCTAGATCCCTAGACTGACTGATGTAAAATGTTCTTTGTCACATTGTTTACTTTCACGTGTCCAATAAAGATTTGATTAATTTATGATGGCTCAGGTGTGATTCACTATAATAGGGCCCCACAGTACACTGGATTCCAGTTAATTGAAATACCACAACACTGGATATTGTCCAGATACGTTACATTTAAGAACTTGCACACAAAGCAACACTGGAGGTGACTATGACGTGCGCATTTTCCGCACATGCGTATTAGGTCGAGTTGCGCCGGCTGACAGAGGAGGGAGGAGGTCTTAAACGACCATTGTGTGTGTGTGTGTGTGGACAAGGATAAGGTTAGGTGGGATTTACACTGGTAACCTTAGTGTAAACGGGTCTTTAGAAGCAAACATTGCCTTTGCCGTTTGTCCTATGGAATTATTAGACTTAAGGACATTCAGAATTCATTCAATTCTTTCATTTTCAACCACTTGTCCTGTTCAGGGTCACAGGTGAGCTAGAGCCTATCCCAACTGACTTAGGGTTATACCCTGTCGTTGTTACCAGTCAGTCACAAAGCACATGCAGTATAGACAATCATTCATGCGCTCAGTCCTAGCTATGGACAACTTAGAGCACTGTTGTCAAAATCAAGGCCCGGGGGCCAGATGTGGCCCGCCACTTCATTTAATTTGCCCCTCGAAAGCCTGGAAATGATATGTATCAATAAAGTATTGTAACTGTTCTTACTGAATGTATTCTTTCTAATTTGGGAGATAAAAAAATATATGTACAATACTCCTTGTAATCGCAAATTACGTTAACTTAAATATTGTCTAATTATGCAAAAAGATATTCTCAAACATTCAAACCATTTTTTAGAGAGAAATAAATACTAATAATAATGATTTCAAAGCAAGTTATCCATCAAACTGTGCAATGTAAAAGTAGCAATATATTTCATGGTAAAATTGTGAAATTTACTGTGGTTTTTACAGCATTTTTCTCTAAATTAAAAAAACTACTTTTTTTTACTGTAATAAAACTGTGGTGCCGTTTTGGCATTTACAATAATACACAGAAAAATCTACAGTTGTTTATTTGCGGTAAAAAAAAAAAAAAAAAAAAAAAAAACTGGCAGCTCAAGTGCCAAAATGTTACTGTAAAATTGCAGCTTTTTTTATTTACAGTAAAAAAACAAATGTAAATTTTACAGTAACATTCTGGCAACTGGGCTGCCTTTTCTTTTACCATAAAAACAGCAGTACTGTTTTTCCATTTACAGTAATATATACACTACATTTTGAGGTGAAATTATTGCAACTTATCATATGTTTTATACATTTTAGTTTTTTTAATGTCTACACTGAAAATCTGGCACATTTGGCTAGTTTGAGCATTTGGATTTATGTTCAGGTTTGGAACGCTTCATCTTTTTTTTGAGAATAAGATTAGACCAGGGCACATACACACAGGCAGCAGAGTAATTTAGAACAACTGTATTGCAACCATTCCTTGCAAGTTCTTAATGATAATGGACATAGTCACAGTGATAATAGAAATAATAATAATCCAATAATAATTGCTCATGTGCGACTACATTCATTTAAAACTAATAAGAACAACTTGAAATACATTTGGGAAATTGCAGTAATACAGCGGTGTGTACAGGACGACTCAAGCAAATGGGCCAAAACACGGCTGTGCAGGCCAGCGGGAGGGGGAATTGTGCCTAAGTCCAGTTAGGCCTGTGCCAATGGTCAATAAATTAATTAATGCAACGATTAATGAAAATGGCATCGATAACTTGTCATGTTTGTGTGTGTTTGCTTTCTTCGTGTCAAGCTTAAAACCCGGGTGCAAGAGGGTTCACTCTATACATCGCTCTCAGGACCTTAGCAAGTTCATTTGATGTAGTTAAATGAATGGGGTGAACCCTCTTGTCTGTCATTCATTCTGTCAATCTTTGTCAAGGTGGGCAAAGGCGAGACCTTGAGAAGGACCGCAAGTAACAAAAAATAAGGAAGAAAAAATTATTCCAAAACCTATGAGAGAATGTGTCGGCTTCAAATCCAATGAGACAAGGACGAACGAGCCAGTTTGTAGAATTTGTTGGAAAGGGTAAGTAGCAAAAAAAGACATTCGATCCAGTTTTTCCCAACTGGGGAAGAAACTGCAGTTCACAATGTTATTTTTTTAATTTAGGAAAATCAAAGTTATTGATTACCAAATTACAATGGTAAATAATACTACAGTTGTTCCGTTTGGGTCGCATTGCTGCGATGGTGGTGTTGTCACGATGTGGAGAAGGACAGGAAGCAGCACGAGCAGGTAGGATTCCTTTCATTCGTATAAGAGGCAAAAATACAAAAGACATGCGTGTCGCTCGGAGGCGCACAGGATCCAAAAAAACCAAAACTTAGTTTAGCACGGCGAGGTGAAAACATAAGATGTAGCATAAGAACAACGGAAAAGCTAATTTAGCAAGAAAGCGAACGTAGCTGGCACATGGACCGTACATTGTTCCAGTAACCAAAAACAAAGTGACACCATTATATAAGGAGAAGTGATTAAAAGCAACCGCAGGTGCAAACAATAATCAGCGAACAGAAACTGGTTTGCAAGATAATCAGCATACCTGGCAACCAAAACTAAACAAAAGGAAAGAGCGCTGAGAACAGAAACAGACTTAATCACAGAAAAACACAAAACAAAACTCGACCCGGCGTCACACAGTAATGAGACTTTTTTTTGTATTGCTTTTGAAAAGGTTACTTGCATTATTGTTATTATTATGGGCCTTCTGCAATGCAGAGCAGTAGTGAATGGGCTGTTATATTTTTTTTATTTAGGAAATATATTACTACAATATATCTCCTAGATGAAAAAAACATATTTCATTGTGCAATTTCTTGCGTTTGAATCAATCCAGACGGACAAATGTGCTGGTGATGTGATCCACAGCCTCGCGCACAGATTTAAGTATCAGTGTGCATATTCTGTTGTCTATATCAGTGATTTTCAACCACTGTGCCGCGGCACACTAGTGTGTCGTGATATATTGCCTGGTGTGCAGTGGGAAATTATGCAACTTCACCTAATTGGTCCAAAAAATATTTTTTGCAAATCAATAATCATAATAATGTGGCGTTGTCTAGTGCCTGTGCTGTGTATAGCTTGGCAGGGTAACCATGTAATACTCCATGTCAGAAGGTGGCAGCAGGTAGTTCATTGCTTTGTAGAAGTGGGAATGCGTTGAGAATGGTTTGTCGTGATCCCAATAGGCAGAGCAGGTAAAACAGGTATGTAACGCTTAAACCAAAAATCAACAAAAGACAAGTCTCGCTAGGAAAAGGCACTGAAGCATGGCTATGTAAAACAAAAGTAAAACTGAACTGGCTACAAAGTCAACAAAAACAGAATGCTGGACGACAGCAAAAACTTGCAGCGTGTGGAGCAAAGACGGCGTCCACAAAGCACACCCCGTACATGACATGACAATCAACAATGTCCCCTCAAAGAAAGATAGCGTACGCACAACTTAAATAGTCTTGATTGCGAAAATAAAGCAGGGGCGAGAAATAGCGCTCAAAGAAATGCGTGAAGCTGCTACAGGAGAACACCAATAAAACAGGAAGGGTCACCAAAATAACAGCGCAAGACAGGAACTAAAGCAATACACACAGGAAACAACAATAAACTCAAAATAAGGCACGACAACCTGGTGGAGTTTAAGTTTTTAACCTTTTCTGCAGGTGGTGTGCCTCCATATTTTTTACGGCTAGCAGTTAGCATTTAAAGTAGCTGTAAGGCCGATAATAAAACATCCCGTTGAGACGACAATTGGATCCCTCTTTTTTTTGTTACATCGACACATGACACTCCAGACCATACTTTTGTTTTTGCTTGTCTCGGTTTTAGAGAAACCAATTCAACAGTATATAATGCTACTTCTGTACATGTTGAATGGGGGAGACAGTAGCAAGATTTAGTCCCCCCTCCACCACTAAAGTATAGCTGACGTCAAAGACATGCGGAGTAAACATAATTTCGACCCAAACTTTGGAAAAAGTGTTTTCATGAGCTCCAAACTAAATGACTATTGGCATAAACCACCCATTTTGAGCCGAATCAAATTCTGATCCGAACGTGTGTAATCGGGTCAGACTATTCCGAATGTTTACATGAGGCATTTTTATTCTGGTCAGGCTTTTAATTTTGATTATTTGTGTCTATGTGCACATAGCTATTGTTCGTGTGGACATGGCCGTATTTATCGCCCTAAGCCTTGCTTTCATTAAATTAACACCTGGGGGTCTGACTGAAACTGAACATTGTGTATATCCTACCTTTAATGCCACCATAGTGGGATTGATCAATGTCCTCTGTTGTTTTTATCCTCACAAGTTTAATGTTTTGTCAAAAATAGGTGAGTTTTGCTTCCCTGGTAGTTCTTTTGTCTCCTGGGAGCCATGGCCCAGTAAGAGATACCGTTGCTCGACATAATTAGACCAAGAAGGTCCTTGTAAACTCATAAATATCTTGGCCAAGCAGAATGGCTGGTGTTTTCTCCAGCAATTAACATGGACAGAAGATTAAAAAAAAACAATTTTGAAGGTCTTAAATGGATGGAGGGTTTCTAGATTCCCTACAGACTTGAAAAGGTGGCACATAAGGGAACTTAAATGACAACGAACATTTTTTTAAGATTATCTTTGGTTCTGCTATTGACCTTATTTATTTTTTTTTAGAAATAAGAAAACATTTAAACAATCACTTTTGATCATATTTTCTACTGAGACAAGAAAATTACCAAAATGTTCTACGTAATGATAAATAATACAAATGTTTTATTGTCCTCACTACGGTTCTCTCTATACCAACAAGCAAACAAAAACGTGCATCAAACTCTTTGCCCTGAAAAGTTTAAAGGGAACTAGGGTTGTCCCGATACCAATAATTTGGTACCGGTACCAAAAAGTATTTCACTACTTTTACTTGTATTAATTAAGGGCACCACAAAAAATGGCATTATTGGCTTTATTTTAACAAAAAATCTTATGGTACATTAAACATACATTTCTTATTGCAATCAAAGAACAATTTGTGGCATAGGAACACAAATTGTTCTAGGCTACTAAACAAGATACGGCTCTTGTACTTGATATCGTTACAATCTGTATCGACCCACCCTTTTGTTTAAATTGAAGGGCGCTAGCTTGCTGTAAGCGGTGACTGTGAGCTATTGTATTTTCCTACGGCGTGGAGTGAAGCATGTTTAGCTATTCCTCGTCCTGCAGGGATGACACTTGTAAGAAACGTCATTTACTTGTCACAGTGGCAGGATTAGTGATTTAGAAGAAGCTAAAACCAGGGCTGCCAAGTTTCAGAAAATGACAAGAGTGAGACTTTAGTGTCATGATGCGTTGGCCTTTTCTTAACATCGATTTGACCTATTTTAACGTTGATTTATAAGAAAAGACTGGTATCCTCCCTTCCCGCATCTTTCACTAACTTATTTTTCATAATTTCCCTATCTCTATTATATGAAAATAATTCTAAGTGGGGTAAATAATCCATTTTTAGATGCATGGCAATTCGGACATGGGCAATTGCAAAGTTGATTAGCAAACGTTAACAATCAATTATTTATTCACTGTAAATAAATAAATGCAGACAGTTCTAAATTTGGCTGAATGCAGCGAGCCACCTCACCGAGAGATCTGACCAACTCCATTATTTTGGGGCACGTACACTTTATTGCCAAAAGTATTTGGCCACCTGCCTTGAATCAAATATGAACTTGAAGTGTCATCCCATTCCTAACCCATAGGGTTCAATATGATGTCGGTCCACCTTTTGCAGCTATTACAGCTTCAACTCTTCTGGGAAGGCTGTCCACAAGGTTGTGGAGTGTGTTTTTAGGAATTTTCCACCATTCTTCCAAAAGCGCATTGGTGAGGTCACACATTGATGTTGATCGAGAAGGCCTGGCTCCCAGTCTCCGCTCTAATTCATCCCAAAGGTGTTCTATCGGGTTCAGGTCAGGACTCTGTGCAGACTAGTCAAGCTCATCCACACCAGGCTCTGTCATCCATGGCTTTATGGACCTTGCTTTGTGCACTGGTGCACAGTCATGTTGGAAGAGGAAGGGGCCCGCTCCAAACTGTTCCCACAAGGTTGGGAGCATGGAATTGTCCAAAATGTTTTGGTATCCTGGAGCATTCAAAGTTCCTTTCACTGGAACTAAGGGGCCAAGCCCAATCCTGAAAAACAACCCCACACCATAATTCCTCCTCCACCAAATGTCACACTCGGCACAATGCAGTCCGAAATGTACCGTTCTCCTGGCAACTTTCAAACCCAGACTGGTCCATCAGATTGTCAGATGGAAAAGTGTGATTTATCCCTCCAGAGAACGTGTCTCCACTGCTCAAGAGTCCAGTGGCGACGTGCTTTACACCACATTTGCATTGGACTTGGTGATGTATGGCTTAAATGCAGCTGCTCGACCATGGAAACCCTTTCAATGAAGCTCTCTGCGTACTGTAGGTGGGCTAATTGGGAGGTTACATGAAGTTTGGCGCTCTGTAGCAACTGACTGTGCAGAAAGTCTTTGCACTATGCGCTTCAGCATCCACTGACCCCTCTCTGTCAGTTTACTTGGCCTACTACTTGGTGGCTGAGTTGCTGTTGTTCCCAAACGCTTCCATTTTCATATAATAAACAGACAGTTGACTTTGGAATATTTAGGAGCGAGGAAATTTCACGACTGGATTTGTTGCACAGGTGGCATCCTATGACAGTTCCATGCTGGAAATCACTGAGCTCCTGAGAGCAGCCCATTCTTTCACAAATGTTTGTAGAAACAGTCTCCATGTCTAAGTGCTTGATTTTATACACCTGTGGCCAGGCCAAGTGATTAGGACACCTGATTCTGATCATTTGGATGGGTGGCCAAATACTTTTGGCAATATAGTGTATGTTCCAGCTTTGCACACATTTCCATTAATTTATTAAATGCAATGGGAATTAATTCAACTGTTTCTTATTACAAATGCTCTGTTTTTAAAAGTTGCAGGTGATGAATGCCGTTTTAGTGAAACAAAAAAATAATTTAAATCTGCATCAATATACATGAACTAAAGATTCAACATTAATCGTTTTTTAATCAAACTCGAGCTCCTGAATTGTAATCGTAATCAAATCATGAGGTTCCCAAGGATTCCCACACATAGTATTAATAATTGCTTTGCATTTTTTATTTTATCACAATAATCACACAGCCTTGTTTCCCTATTAATTTCAATGAGCTATTTAGATATGTATGTCCTAACCTCAATCGATCAATGATACTGAAATAAAATGATAATACAACTTCGTAATAATGCTTACCCTTTCTTTCTTCATCCCAATTATCCTGACATTTTTTTTATTGACTTTACCACACAATTACCACACTTCCAGCTTTATTTATTCTAAAGATTTTTGGACATATTTCATATATTGAATTCTGTTTTTGTTTCTGAAGCTTTTTATGCTGATTAATGCACTGCAGCAGTCAAAGCACAACACTCTATTTTTATTTTGGTCTGTCCATTTAACTGCCCTGTGAATTGCTTTTAATTCTCCCGTAAAAAATGATAACTTGTCAGTAATTATTTTATTCAAAACTATGTTTTGTTGTGGAATAACTTCTGAAGCTCCTACTTTATTGTTTATAGTTTTAGATGCATTTGTATATATTTTGACATATTCTGAATAGTTTTCCTCAATATATTGTTCTATCTGATAATGCTTTAAACCTATATTCTTTTACAATTGCATATCCACCTCTGGGTGGTCATACATCCCGAATTGGTACAATATCAATTTGATATTTTTTTATACATCTCAGAATATCCACTCAAACCTCTTAATCTTTTTATTTTATTTTTCTTGGCAATTTAATAGTACTTGATGATATCCCGATACTATCCCCTTCCATCTCAAACCCAGTCACAAATCACTAACATGCGCTGCGGCTTGTATGTCAGCATTGTCACCGAGGCACACAGCATGTCGATGGGAAAAAAAAGTACTGTTATTCTTCAAATGCAGTACAGTACCAATTTTAATTCATTAGTACCACGGTACTTTATTAGTACCGGTATACCGTACAACCCTAAAGGAGACCTATAATGATATTATTCTAAAAACCCCGTTTCCATATGAGTTGGGAAATTTTGTTATATGTAAATATAAACGGAATACAATGTTTTGCAAATAATCAACCCATATTCAGTTGAATATGCTACAAAGACAACATATTTGATGTTCAAACTGATAAAAAAAAATGTGTTTGCAAATAATCATTAACTTTAGAATTTGATGCCAGCAACACGTGACAAAGAAGTTGGGAAAGGTGGCAATAAATACTGATAAAGTTGAGGAATGCTCATCAAACACTTATTTGGAACATCCCACAGGTGAACAGGCAAATTGGGAACAGGTGGGTGCCATGATTGGGTATAAAAGTAGATTCCATGAAATGCTCAGTCATTCACAAACAAGGATGGGGCGAGGGTCACCACTTTGTCAACAAATGCGTGAGCAAATTGTTGAACAGTTTAAGAAAAACCTTTCTCAACCAGTTATTGCAAGGAATTAAAGGATTTCACCATCTACGGTCCGTAATATCATCAAAGGGTTCAGAGAATCTGGAGAAATCACTGCACGTAAGCAGCTAAGCCCGTGACCTTCGATCCCTCAGGCTGTACTCCATCAACAAGCCACATCAGTGTGTAAAAGATATCACCACCTGGGCTCAGGAACACTTCAGAAACCCACTGTCAGTAACTACAGTTGGTCGCTACATCTGTAAGTGCAAGTTAAAACTCTCCTATGCAAGGCGAAAACCGTTTATCAAGAACACCCAGAAACGCCGTCGGCTTCGCTGGGCCTGAGCTCATCTAAGATGGACTGATACAAAGTGGAAAAGTGTTCTGTGGTCTGACGAGTCCACATTTCAAATTGTTTTTGGAAACTGTGGACGTTGTGTCCTCCGGACCAAAGAGGAAAAGAACCATCCGGATTGTTATAGGCGCAAAGCTAAAAAGCCAGCATCTGTGATGGTATGGAGGTGTTTTAGTGCCCAAGACATGGGTAACTTACACATCTGTGAAGGCGCCATTAATGCTGAAAGGTACATACAGGTTTTGGAGCAACATATGTTGCACGCCCCTGCTTATTTCAGCAAGACAATGCCAAGCCACTTGTTACATCAACGTGGCTTCATAGTAAAAGAGTGCGGGTACTAGACTGGCCTGCCTGTAGTCCAGACCTGTCTCCCGTTGAAAATGTGTGGCGCATTATGAAGCCAAAAATACAACAACGGAGACTGTTGAACAACTTAAGCTGTACATCAAGCAAGAATGGGAAAGAATTCCACCTGAGAAGCTTAAAAAATGTGTCTCCTCAGTTGCCAAACGTTTACTGAGTGTTGTTAAAAGGAAAGGCCATGTAACACAGTGGTGAACATGCCCTTTCCCAACTACTTTGTCACGTGCTGCAGCCATGAAATTCTAAGTTAATTATTATTTGCAAAAAAAAATTATGTTTATGAGTTTGAACATCAAATATGTTGTCTTTGTAGTGCATTCAATTGAATATGGGTTGAAAATGATTTGCAAATCATTGTATTCCGTTTATATTTACATCTAACACAATTTCCCAACTCATATGGAAACGGGGTTTGAACATTTAAAACACATCCTTGTGGTCTAGATAATATATACTTTGGTATAAATGTTGCTCCACAATCACTTAAATAATCTACTTTGTGCATATGTCTGCGAGATGTTCATTTGTGGATGTGTTCCCAGATTGCAAATGAAACTGCTCCAAACCCTCACCAAAAGTATGTGTTTTTGTGTTTTGAAAATGTACACTGTTGAAATACTGTAATTTGAAGTCGTAATCACTATTTTCTTTTCCAGACATGGTCGAAAACAAACTTCATGAACAGTATATACGTTCACCCGGTTACAATATTAGGTACACCTGCACACTTTCCAATTGTATCAATTTTGTCACTGCATGTCGCACCGCGGTGTTATTGAGCGCATGCAAAAATTTGATTAAAATAATGCTTTATCTAACTTTTTCTTGTGTTTCCTCAAAGACTAAAACAAATGGGGAGGAGGTTCTCCCCTCTGGCCAATAGCGTATATTTCATGTTCAAATAAGTACGTCCACCTTGCTGTGACGTCACAACGTAGCCAGACTGCAAAACCCTGTGGGCAAAGTCATCCAAAAATGTGTTCAAGTTCTCACTGAAATGCATGAACCTTATGATTTCAAGCTTTGACATTTTTTAACACAAGTATCAAACTTTGTAACATTTTTAAGTTTGAAAAGACGGATATCAACATATGTCCCATTTCAAGTAGCATCTGAGAAATTTTAAAAAGGAGGTTCTTGTAATAACTATACTGTAATAGTTGTACCTTCAATTCCTCTTCTAAGACAGGTTCTTTTCCTGATGTTAAGATGTTTCTTGGAGGTATAAAACAACAATTTGGGACCAAATTAATCACTTCATGTGTTTATAAAGTAAGCTGGGCACACTGCTTGTTAACGCTTGACATGAACATTAGTTCCGTGCTTTCTGGAGAAGGTTTTGCATTAATAATCTCAATGCTTCGGCGACAAGCAAGGGTCCATCTCCCTTCACTAGCTTTGGAAATCAGGGTGTAATGTGCTTGAACGCAGCACAGAGCAGCAGCACAACACCAGATTGTTTGGTGTCAAGAGTGCCCAAGCATGGGATAAATTGCCTTGTGTGACTGCTACTTCAAAGTGCAAAGAAACATGCTGAATATCAATCTCATACATTTGGATTCTTTATTTCTAAAACTGAAGTATTGGACTGTACTCAATTTGGAGTTAGCTGTTGGCGAAACAGATACCACCTTCAAACCAATGTACACATCTGTGGCAGCTGCTAGTCTCTCATGTAGTGGAGGCTCATTTTCAATCTTAAATGTGACTATTGTCTCAATTAACAGATAAAAGATGTAAAGATGCTTGTTAGATTTTACAAAGAAAACATCACTTTGAGGATTGTAAAATTTTCCATATGAACTCAAAACAATGGAATGAAACTTGAAAGATGCTCAGACAGTGGTTTATATTTTATATATATCACTGATTCGCTCATTTTGCTGTCAGTTAAAAAGGGATTCAGCCTCAAACAGATCATGCATAAGCACAGTATCCAGGCCAGCCGAAGCCGAGTACAGTTCCAGAGACGCTCCGCGTCCGATGCACGGGATAAAGCCTAGCATTAGACCAACGATTGTCTAGTTTCCCTGCAGTGAGACAGCCCACTCTATGCTTCCCCGTTGAAGTAAATGCACGCTCTGGTGCCACTTTCTTCTCATTCATTGTGGTAGTGTCACAATGCATAAAACAGTGTTGAAGCAAAGTAGCTGGGCAAAAGTTGAACGCGTTTTAGCACGTACTTAGGGCCTGATTTGCGAAAGGTTTGCGTGTACTGAAACACATGCAAACCTAAAACACACAAAGCTGATACACTAAACGTGTGCTAAGTGGATTGTGTCTGTTAAGTGAGCAGAATAATGTGCACAATCCATTATGCGTCTGTCTTTATTAATATGCAAATATGATTATTGAGCACAATCAATGTGATTTATCAACACTCATTGGCATTTTGCAAGCACTATTTTGCGTTTTATTTAGCACGTGACAGAAGGATATGCAAACTGTCAGTTCCACACACGGCTGCAGGATGAGTGCTCGCACTGCAAAGACCAGAATCCTTCATACTACGTGTGTTTGTCAACATTAAGGACGGTCAGAAATAAATAAATAAATTAGACTTATCGTCTATTCAGCAATTTCCTTTCATAATTTCATTGCTGCTGGATGACTTAAAGCCCTACTGAAACCCACTACTACCGACCACGCAGTCTGATAGTTTATATATCAATGATGAAATCTTAACATTGCAACACATGCCAATACGGCCGGTTTAGTTTACTAAAGTGCAATTTTAAATTTCGCGCGAAATATCCTGCTGAAAACGTCTCGGTATGATGACGTCAGCGCGTGACGTCGCGGATTGTAGAGGACATTTTGGGACAGCATGGTGGCCAGCTATTAAGTCGTCTGTTTTCATCGCAAAATTCCACAGTATTCTTGACATCTGTGTTGGTGAATCTTTTGCAATTTGTTCAATGAACAATGGAGACAGCAAAGAAGAAAGCTGTAGGTGGGAAGCGGTGTATTGTGGCCGACTTCAGCAACACAAACACGGCTGGTGTTTCATTGTTTACATTCCCTAAAGATGACAGTCAAGCTTTACCATTGGCCTGTGGAGAACTGGGACAACAGAGACTCTTACCAGGAGAACTTTGAGTTGGATACGCAGACACGGTACCGTGAGTACGCAGGCAGCTGCGGCTTCCAAACATTTGATCGCTTGCCCGTACGTGCGTGCCGCTATGTGCATGTCACGTACGTAACTTTGGGGACTTTGGGAAAATATATGTGCTGTATGAACTTTGGGGAGGTGAACGGTACTTTGAGCTGTGGGATTGAGTGTGTTGTGGAGGTGTTTGAGTTGTATTGGCGGATTATATGGACGGGAAGGGGGAGGTGTTTGTTATGCGGGATTAATTTGTGGCATATTAAATATAAGCCTGGTTGTGTTGTGGCTAATAGAGTATATATATGTCTTGTGTTTATTTACTGTTATAGTCATTCCCAGCTGAATATCAGGTCCCACCCGCCTTTCACAGCATCTTCCCTATCTGAATCGCTCCCACTGCCCTCTAGTCCTTCACTCTCACTTTCCTCATCCACAAATCTTTCATCCTCGCTCAAATTAATGGGGAAATTGTCGCTTTCTCTGTCCGAATCGCCCTCGCTGCTAGTGGCCATGATTGTAAACAATGTGCAGATGTGAGGAGCTCCACAACCTGTGACGTCACGCTACTCGTCTGCTACTTCCGGTACAGGAAGGCTTTTTTATCAGCGACCAAAAGTTGCGAACTTTATCGTCGATTTTCTCTACTAAATCCTTTCAGCAAAAATATGGCAATATCGCGAAATGATCAAGTATGACACATAGAATGGACCTGCTATCCCCGTTTGAATAAGAAAATCGCATTTCAGTAGGCCTTTAAGGAGCTGATTAATATGAATTAAATCGATGTGTTTTGGTGTCTCTTCTGGCTTTTTTGTAAATGTTTTTTTTTTTATTTAAGAACAATATTACTATAACATATCTCCTACATGAAAATATGTCTTTAATTGTGCATTTTCTTGATTTTAGGTAATTCCAGACGCATAAATGCACTAGTGATGGGATCCACAGCCTCCCTCACAGAATTAAGTGTCAGTGTGCATATGTTTCTGTTGTTTGGATTGCGATTCAGAAAAGGTTCAAGATTCAAGATTCAAGATTGTTTATTGTCATATGCACAGTTAAACAGACAGTTTGCCGTACAATGAAAATCTTACTTTGCTAATCCACCCTTCAACAAGTCACACGGTACTTAGCTAAAATAAAAATAAAAATAAAAATGTATATACAAGGCACAGTAAGTAACATAACATTATTGCACATTCTGATGGTGTTACAGATTGTAGATGTATGTCGCCGGTTTGCACACAGGAAGGAGCATGATAACATGAATGTGCAAAAAAATGCTCGTTTGTATGCAAAATCCTCATTTAGATAAGGCGGTGTGCAGCACATTTCAATTAGTGGACCGCACGCAACACACCCACTCATGGTACACACTATTTTATTTTTTTGCACACGCTGTCTAGAGCGTGGTATTTGGATCTGAGTAAATTAGGACCTCAGTCATTGAAATGTAAACACAAAATTTCATATTTGCCCACTTATTTTTTTTTTACATTTTGGGGAAGTTGAGCTTCCCTTGTAGTCTCGAGCAACTGTCACATGCACATTGTAAGAACTCTGTAAACATCATCAAACAGCCCAAAATGACACAATGCCCTTGGGCCTGGTTGGCCACCCTTACACACATATTCACACACAGTTCAGTCACTTTTTAAAATTAATAGCCATTGTTATTGCTAAGCAGAGGATGTCCCAGAAGCAACCTCACAGGCTGGTGTGTGTGTGTGTGTGTGTGTGTGTGTGTGTGTGTGTGTGTGTGTGTGTGTGTGTGTGTGTGTGTGTGTGTGTGTGTGTGTGTATTTGAGCCAGTAAAGAGCAGGTTTCACTGGATTACAACGGTCCCAATGTGCTCTGCCCTTTCATTAACCTTGCCTCTCAGTTGTCTCGTTTAATACAAAACAAATTTCTAATCTGCAGTCTGCTAAATAGTTCTGCGGGCCTCTCTTCAGTTCTGTGTGTCACTGTGTGTGTGTCGGTATGTGTGATTGCTGATCTTATTGCCTTGGGTTCTCTATGCCAAGCACCCTAATTACTCCAGAAACAGGCTGTCAGACTCCTCCTATGGGCTATGATCATTTCAAATCTAGGTTGATTGATTTGTGTCAGCTTTAACTATGCTTTGGGCTGAGGTCGATATATAAGGATCAATACTTTAATGTTTTCCTCTGAACCTTTATTAAAAAATAGATTGGCTATAAAGAGGGCTGGCTTACGAGAAGGAGTGCCTACTTTCAGTGCATGTCAACTGGAATCTAATTGAACAACATTGAACTGGTAGAGATTAGTCCAATGAGTGTGACGTGCTGGAAGTTCCCGCTGTTAGAGAGAAGGGATCGAGCAGGAATGCACAACTGCTACTCAATGAGGCAAGAAAAAAAAGTTGAAATGTTGCTTAGTCGACTTGAAAAAGACTCACGTATTTGAGTACATAGTGAATGCCTTCAATGCAATAAACGACGCACTTTCTTGATGATTACATTTAAAGGCCTACTGAAATGCGATTTTCTTATTTAAACGGGGATAGCAGGTCCATTCTATGTGTCATACTTGATCATTTCGCGATATTGCCATATTTTTGCTGAAAGGATTTAGTAGAGAATATCGACGATAAAGTTCGCAACTTTTGGTCGCTTGCCTGTACCGGAAGTAGCAGACGAGTAGCGTGACGTCACAGGTTGTGGAGCTCCTCACATCTGCACATTGTTTATAATCATGGCCACCAGCAGCGAGAGCGATTCGGACAGAGAAAGCGACAATTTCCCCATTAATTTGAGCGAGGATGAAAGATTTGTGGATGAGGAAAGTGAGAGTGAAGGACTAGAGGGCAGTGGGAGCGATTCAGATAGGGAAGATGCTGTGAGAGGCGGGTGGGACCTGATATTCATCTGGGAATGACTAAAACAGTAAATGAACACAAGACATATATATACTCTATTAGCCACAACACAACCAGGCTTATATTTAATATGCCACAAATTAATCCCGCATAACAAACACCTCCCCCCTCCCGTCCATATAACCCGCCAATACAACTCAAACACCTGCACAACACACTCAATCCCACAGACCAAAGTACCGTTCACCTCCCCAAAGTTCATACAGCACATATATTTCCCCAAAGTCCCCAAAGTTACGTACGTGACATGCACATAGCGGCACGCACGTACGGGCAAGCGATCAAATGTTTGGAAGCCGCAGCTGCATGCGTACTCACGGTACCGCGTCTGTGCATCCAACTCAAAGTCCTCCTGGTAAGAGTCTCTGTTGTCCCAGTTCTCCACAGGCCAATGGTAAAGCTTGACTGTCATCTTCCGGGAATGTAAACAATGAAACTCCGGCTGTGTTATCCGGCACAACAGTCAAGGGGTGCATTCTATGGCGGGGGTGCGTTATCCAGCACAACACCTGTCGCAATACACCGCTTCCCGCCTACAGCTTTCTTCTTTGCTGTCTCCATTGTTCATTGAACAAATTGCAAAAGATTCACCAACACAGATGTCCAGAATACTGTGGAATTTTGCGATGAAAACAGACGACTTAATAGCTGGCCACCATGCTGTCCCAAAATGTCCTCTACAATCCGTGACGTCACGCGCAGGCGTCATCATACCGAGACGTTTTCAGCAGGATATTTCGCGCACAATTTAAAATTGCACTTTAGTAAGCTAACCCGGCCGTATTGGCATGTGTTGCAATGTTAAGATTTCATCATTGATATATAAACTATCAGACTGCGTGGTCGGTAGTAGTGGGTTTCAGTAGGCCTTTAAGATTGCTATCCTATTTCTTTAATGATTAAGGGAGCTTTAAAGGGAACCTATTATGCAAAACCAGCTTTTCTTACCTCTTTTTGTGTATTTGAGATCTGGATAAGTCTGGAAATTTGAAATCAAACCATGTAGGCATTGTGGAAATTTACCCAAAGAGCTTTGTGCCAGTCAGCCATTGTAGCTCCTAAGCGCCTTCTTTTTCTTTATCCTCTTGTTGTGAGGTTGGACTGGCTCGTACATGCACAAGCATCCTTCGCGTTGTCATTTCTAACAGAAAGTAGCGTGAAATTCTGACTTATATCTGTCAGTAGACTCGCTATGGAAAGGCGCTTAAAACTACGACATGATTTGCGGGGCGAAGACGCAGTCGAAGTGGAGGCACGTAAATAAAATCGCCCACAAAATGGTGCATAACAGACATAATCTATGCTAAATTTTGAACAAATAACCACCGTTTCATGTTATGTACACCACAAAGAAGTGTTTTAAATGTAGAAAAAAAAATCATAATATTAGACTACATTTCCACATTTTGTATCCGATGTTCCATAAATGAGCATGTTAAAATTTTTTTATAAAATGTCTCTCACTATAATATACTGTAAAAGAGACACTAGTTAAATTCTACACTGATTGTGGCAGCAGATAGAACATGATTACCACTGTATGTATGGTTGTACACTTGAAAAAGTCATTCAGGGAATAATTCAATTGTCAGTTCAGATGATGCTGTGATTATTTTTGGGTTATTGCCAATTGCTGCAGACTTTATATTGCAACACATGTCATCACTTAGCACAGATCTGCTGTTGTTTTGACACTCTCCAATGACTCACACACTGCAACTGTACCTGTAGACCCCACTGTATGTTCTCTCATCAAATCCATATATAGAAACCGCCTGTGGCGAAGCTTTATCCCTTTGACCACTTTGTGAAAATGTCCCGACTGGCATTTCGTCAAAACCTTTGTGACAACTGTCAACAGGGACCAGCCACAGTCACATTCTCATTACTACCAGTACCAACTCTCTACTCCTTAGTTGGATTTTATGTTTTGTCCATTTTGTTGTGCTTTTGCAAACATTTTAGAAAAAATACATTAACTAATGCTATATGGACAGGTGTTATTTTTCTACAGATGTAGCCAATATATTTTAGTGGCACATCCTCACAAACCCATCCCAAACATACCTTCAAAGCGGACCTATGCAAAACCAACTTTTGTTTACCTGCTTTTGTGTATTTGGGATCCCCTTATGTCCAGGAATTAGTTTTTCTTTTTATTAATCCCGGAAATGTGAAATCACATCGTGGAGGCATGGCGAAGATATTTATGAAATAAATAAATTACTTCATATGTCCCCTAAACGAACCGTTTGGAATTTGCTCTGTCCTGTGACGTTGTGTGCCCTGTGACGTCAGCGGATACCTCCATAAATGGTAGAAATTTACATCAAGATTTTTGCGCCAGGCTGCCAATGTAGTTTGACGCTGTAATCAATAAGCTCCCTTTTCTGTGTTGTGGGGAAGACTGGCTCGTACATGCACATGCACCCGCCGTAGTTGCCATTCTAAATACAAAGTAGCGTATAGTTTGAACTAGAGATGAGCCGATAAATGCTTTAAAATGTAAATGTAATGTAAATTTTCGGTATCGTTTTTTTTTTTTTTTTTTTTTTTTTTTATTAAATCAACATAAAAAACACAAGATACACTTACAATTAGTGCACCAACCCAAAAAAACTCCGTCCCCCATTTACACTCATTCACACAAAAGGGTTGTTTCTTTCTGTTATTAATATTCTGGTTCCTACATTATATATCAATATATATCAATACAGTCTGCAAGGGATACAGTCCGTAAGCACACATGATTGTGCGTGCTGCTGGTCCACTAATAGTATTAACCTTTAACAGTTAATTTTACTCATTTTCATTAATTACTAGTTTCTATGTAACTGTTTTTATATTGTTTTACTTTCTTTTTTATTCAAGAATATGTTTTTAATTTATTTATCTTCTTTTATTTTATTATTATTTTTAAAAAGGACCTTATCTTCACCATACCTGGTTGTCCAAATAGGCATAATAATGTGTTAATTCTACGACTGTATACATCAGTATCGGTTGATATCGGTATCGGTTGATATCGGTATCGGTAATTAAAGAGTTGGACAATATCGGAATATCGGATATCGTCAAAAAGCCATTATCGGACATCCCTAGTTTGAACTCATATCTGTCAGTAGACTCCATATGGAAGCGCTGAAACTACAACTTGTCTGGCGGGGAGAAGACACAGTTGAAGTGGAGGGAGGTCAATAAGACTGCCCACCAAACGACACATACTAAAACGACAGTCAGAAAGCCGCTTGGAGGCGATCTATAAAACAAAACTGACCAAAGAACCACCATTACATGTTTTGAAGACCACTAGGAATTGTTTTAAATGCAAAAAAAAATCATAAAATGACCCCACGTAATAATAATGATCATTTTGGACGATATAACTATGATATGAGGTTTTCATATCATTACATCCCCACCAACAACCAATGTGAAACCAACTTCACTGCGGTCCGTCTTGAAGGTAAATGCTAGATTATGTTTTGCAGACCATCTTCAAGCCTCTTTCTGTCTCTTCAGAATGCGCTGTTTTGTGGGCGGTCTTTTTCACCTGCTGAAGTCCTCCCCCAGGTCAAGCCCCTTTCAACTTTGCGTCTCCATCCTGTCATTCTTTTTAACGCTTCCACGTGGAGTCCACTGACAGGTAAGTTAAAACTCTATGCTACTTTGTATTAGAAATAGCGACAGCGGAGGATGCATGTATATGTACGAGCAAGGCTGCCCCACAACAAGATGGAGAAAAAGAAGGAAATTATTGACTACAACTTTGGATTACAACAAGGGCAGTCCCGATACCAATATTTTGGTACTGGTATCGGTACTGAAATATATTTAGATATTTACCACAAAAACTTCCATCCATCTATCCATCTTCTTCCGCTTATCCGAGGTCGGGTCGCGGGGGCAGCAGCCTCAGCAGGGAAGCCCAGACTTCCCTCTCCCCAGCCACTTCGTACAGCTTCTCCCGGGGGATCCTGAGGCGTTCACAGGCCAGCATGGAGACATAGTCTTCCCAACGTGTCCTGGGTCTTCCCCGTGGCCTCCTACTCGTCGGACGTGCCCGAAATACCTCCCGAGGGAGGGGTTCGGGTGGCATCCTGACCAGATGCCCGAACCACCTCATCTGGCTCCTCTCGATGTGAAGGAGCAGCGGCTTTACTTTGAGCTCCCCCCGGATGGCAGAGCTTCTCACCCTATCTCTAAGGGAGAGCCCCGCCACCCAGCGGAGGAAACTCATTTCGGCTGCTTGTACCCGTGATCTTGTCCTTTCGGTCATAACCCAAAGCTCATGACCATAGGTGAGGATGGGAACGTAGATCGACCGGTAAATCGAGAGCTTTGCCTTCCGGCTCAGCTCCTTCTTCACCACAACGGATCGATACAGCGTCCGCATTACTGAAGACGCCGCACCGATCCGCCTGTCGATCTCACGATCCACTCTTCCCTCACTCGTGAACAAGACTCCGAGGTACTTGAACTCCTCCACTTGGGGCAGGGTCTCCGCCCCAACCCACAAAAACTTATGGTACATTAAACATACATTTCTTATTGCACTCAAAGAACAATTTTATAAGGTTAAAATTACAATTTAAAGGCATTAAACACAGGTATTAAACACACTGGGATTTAGGTTAGAATAGAATAAAAATATTTTTTGACACTGTAATTGTTAAGTCTGAGACGGGAAAAGGAGACGGCACAACAGCGGAAGTACAAATTCAATGTATTTATTGAGTGATTTATGAGTACGTAGGGTGTGTATGCTGCTATGTGTTTGAATGTAAATTATGTGCTGGAATTAACATATGATGATACCGTAGGGAGTGTTGTCATGCGTGTTGAATGGTGGCGTCCAAATCCAGAGGGGAGAGGCAAAGAAGTCCGGGGTCCAAGCGGGGTCGTGGTGCAGGAGAGGGCGTCCAAAGTCCAGGCAGTGTGTTGGTGGATCAGGAGGTCAATCAGGGTTCAGGGTAAATGGCAGCAGAAGCTGAGCCACGGGACTGTGGGAGAAATGAGAGACGAAGAAGATCAGAACGAGACACGAGGAAACAAGCACGGGCGAAAACACTGGTGGGAAGTCAGAGACGTGAAGCTTACTGCGAACAGGGCTACGTTCCGACGAGGAGTAGTCAGCGGCGAGGCTCTTTATCCTGTCGTCTGTAATCACGGCCAGGTGTGTTGATTGAAGATTGCCGCCGGCTGCGGCGGCGTGTGGGCGCGGTCTGCGCAGCGCGTGCGGGGGCGTGTCTGGAGGCGCTCACACTGAGTGCTACCGCAGAAGAGAGAGAAACGGACTGCGCGTGTGCTGTAACAGTAATAAATGCTTCATGTTTTATGTTTGCCACTCTTGGTCTGGCTCTAAGACAAATACAATCATTAGTAAATACTAAAACAATACTATGGCTAAAAGTACACTGATCGTACATGTAGCAGGTAAAACACATTGTAAAAACACAAATTGTAGGAATTTGTTACAAAGTTCTGTCATTTCACTTGCACTAGTTTGCGCTACATGGGCGGTTTGGACTGTGCTAATAATTGTCACCCGAAAGAGTGGTGACAACTGGAGAGACAGTTGACAGCCCGGAAAGACGGCAACCGGGGCAGGGAGGGGTAGCATCCCAAGCTGCAGCTCTCACAAGGGAGCACCCATACAACGCTATGAAAAACCCTAAAGATACATCAGACCAAGATAGGCTGCCTAAGGCAACGCACAGTGCCAGTACCCTGTACGGCATCAGGATGAGACGGAGGAGGATCCAGGCCCGGACACTCCCCACAGTGCCCAGAACCTCCAAGCACCACCGGCGCAACCCCAAAGCAGACTGTCAGAGGGGGGACACGTGGCGTAGAGCGCTACTTGGACACAAGTCGAGGGACTGATCACCCTCGGCTGGGTCGCCCGGGTGAGGGTGTTTGACCCTAGACCCGAAACACCCTATGACCCCGGGAGAATCACTGATGATGTGTCCAGGTTGCACCATGCGGTGTATTATAAAACAGGACATTTGACCCACCTTGCTGCCTGTGCCACCTCCGCTGGTGTAAATGTAGCTTGTAGAACACGGGTGCCCATTCGGTCAATCGCAAGTTCCTGATTGCACAGGGTTTGTTGGTCGATCGACAACCAAGAAAAAAAAAAAAAGACCTAAAAATTAGAGCTCATAAATCTTCACTGTAATTGTAACCAGAAATCATGATCATAATTTAAGATAAAATTAATTTTTAATTTACTTTCCCTAAATATCTAAAAGTATTAATATTCTCTTCATGTCATATTATGCTCCTTCCAGTGTTTTAGGTTAGAGTTTTTTATCCAATCAGACATCAGCGAGGTTATGTTGCCATGCTGTACCAAATCTGCTCGGGGCCTTCAGAATCAACAATGTGGGCGTCTGTGCACTGTAAGTGAACGGGCACATACAGTTGATAGATAATTGCGATAGCCAATTCGATCACAAGTTGTTGTCAGTAAGGCCTTCTAGCTGGCCTCACGTTGAACGTGACATTTGCGTGTCATGTGATTGGATACTCACTGGTTTGACCCACGGCGGTGCTATGCAGAACAGCAGAGTCACACCCGGGACCGTTAGCGGATGAATTGAATTATTAAATTAATCCGATGATCATAAATTAATCTAATCATAATTAAGTTAATTTTATTTTTAATTTACTTTCCATATATATGTAAAAGTATTCATCATATTCTCTTCATGTCAGGCTCCAGTGTTGCTTGTTTTTACGTTAGAGCTTTTATCCAATCAGAAGTCAGCTGGCTTGTTGCCAGAGCTTTGTGCATTTAACCATAGCCTTCTGAATCAACATAGTATAAATGAACAGAACACATACAGTTGATAGACAGTTGCGATAGACAATCAGATCACAAGTTGATGACAGTAGCCTATCTAGGTAGCATGATGTTAACGAGACTGTGATTGGATACTAAATTATCACTCCAAAGTGAGTATACAATCACATGTTGCAATTTACTAAAGCAGAAGTAATGCACCGTAGCCATACCGGGCTAGCAGAGAAATCACCAATACTCACGTTTTTAACCCACAAAGAAGGAGAACAAAACGTTGATTAGGTGGCGGATATATATTTGCAAGGCCATTTTTAAGAAGGATATTTAAAGAGAAACTACATTTTGTGAGACGTTGTCGGCCAACCCCGAAAGCTAGCTCAGCTGTCCCGGCGATGAAATAGGGAAATATCCGCCACTTCTACTCAAATTAACCGACTACAAGCGGTACCACTGGCTTATACGGCGTTGAATGGGTTCTCCAAATTGTGAGTTCAAAGATTTTATTTCTTTATTTTTTCACGTTTAATGTTTTTTACAATATAAATTTTGACCGTACCAAATAAGATATATTTTAATTGCTGATGCAGGTTTATTGATTTTTAAATGCGCCAGAAAATAGCCCATTTTGTACACTGTTGAGGTGTTTCAATAATAAGTAGTGCGTAAATGTGTTTCTGTATAGTATTTCTCCAGCAATGGTCATGTGGTGACATCAATTATGGTATTTTAAGAGGTAATCATTAAAATCGGACATCACTGAAGGCCTAGGTGGGAAATGTACGGCCCGCCACTGTACTATTTATATATATATATATAAATATATGTATATATATATATATATATATATATATATATATATATATCAATGTTAACACGTTAAGGCGTGTGATTAATTTTAAAGAAATATTGCGTTACCATAAATGAATCTATTTGCTATGGCTGCACTTAAAGCCGGAGGTCTGCGCCTATTGTTAATTGTTACACTGTGCAAATATGAGTGATGAGAGGTTTCACTTTAAAACAAACTGCAATGGAACTTAAGATAAAACTGAGATAATTTGTTGGCATTGCAGCGACAAACGTTCTTATCATCGGCACACAGGAAATTTAAAATAGCAACTTAAAGCAAAGCACATACAGGGTATCTGTGGGGCATTAAAAAGCAATACATTAAATATGCGAAAATTAAATGCCATTAGAAAGCCTGGAATTCCATATCCAGGTGGATTCAAACAAATGTATACAATTGTAGGACTCCGCTGATAGTAGTAAGTCAATCAATCGACCGGTAAATGAAAATGAACTCAATAACCTTGCCCTCGTCGATAAATTGCTGCGTCTGTCTGTGTTTCTTTTCTTTGGCTGCGGCTTTCAAAATGCATAGAAAAGGTGATGTAAGGTTTAAAGTGTGATAAGCGCTGCCTCGATTAGGCAAATGAAACGGTTCTGGGGTCCCAAATTTGGCCATTCTTTGGTGACTGTAGGCGTGTAGCCCAGTTCGGATTCAGCCTTCTCAAAAGGACCCTGTATAAAACAATAACAAAGAAATAAAACACAACAAAGTCAAGCCTGCATATTTTGAAAGTCAAAACTATGATAAACATAGACTTTTCACACTCTCCTGAAATCTGAAGTCAAAAAACGAAAATGTATTAACATTTAATTCAATTGTATCTCATGCCTATTTGCAACCACTGTACGTTTAAAGTGTTTTTTTACCATTTCACATCAGTTAGTGAATGGCGACGAGCATCTTCATGAGAGCATTTGTACATCTAATAGTGTATTTTTGTAACTGCCACATCCCTGCTTTTCCCTTGTTTTACCATAAATGCTCTCGCTCTCTCTCCTGGACTCTCTCTCTCTCTCTCTCTCTCTCTGATATACATAGCAATGACCCCTGTCTCAGTCAGTCTTGCTGGCACCATGCTGTGAATTCTATCTAAGCAGAAAAACAAGTGGAGATTGTCATGCAAATGGGAATGTTTGTGGGCCTCGAAGTAGAAGAAGAAAAAAACCGTTTGCATCTGTATTTGTGTGCTGGGGGACTGTAAAAGTGGGGGGAATCAAAAGGAGACTGGATACAGAAACAGAAGAAGCAAGTGAGAGGGGGAGAGAAAAATCAAAAGGGAGAAGAAACAAAGCAACAAACAGACAGGGTGGCATTATGAGACTGCTTTGAATACACACTTACAGAAATAAAGTCTGCCACAAGCAGGTGGCCTATGTGCTGCTGTTTTCCATGTAAGGTTCGGTTATCTGTTCACTGTGTCATGCAAATAGGTCTCTTAGCAATGTATCTCATGTTTATTTCAGCATACATTATGTGTATGTGTTAGTCGCTAATTATACTGCAGACACACACAGACATACACTCAAAATTAAGATCAAGGAGCAATACAAGTGGAATACCCAATTAGCAAATATTTAACATTGTAGTTTGAGTCAGGATCCAAAATCCAATCGAAAACTCTGAACAAAATAAACACATAACTATTTATTCTGTGCCATTTTCAGCAAGTGGTCAAAACAGATAGAACAATGAGACATTTTCAGGAGAAGTACGAGGTGGTCTGCATCAATAATCATTTTATTAATCAAAACTGATTACTGTGGCCAGTACATAGTACATAATAATACTCTGACTTGTTATTTGGTTAATCGTAAAAAAGGGAGAAAAAATGGGTGTATTACACCAGGCCCCGCCAAGAACACTATAGAACAAGGACACTGAAGGTGGCAATGGATGGGTAGAGGGGCCCACACCGATACTATTTCAGGGGTCCCAGAATCCCCAGCAATGGCCCTGCTCAATGGTATCAATTTTTGGTACTTTTGTGTGTTAATAAATTTTGATTGTTCCTGAAAATAATATCAAATTTTCTATTGCAACATTTGAATGTGAGCTGATTACTGCTGTCCAGTTGTTAGATCTTGTTTTTTTTTATATCTCATATCTGAGTCTCATTCTCTAGTTTGACATTAAGTTGCAATTAGAGTTGCGAGTCCAAGACATTTAATGGCAGTAGTGTAATGTGTATGATGTATTGCCTAGTTAGTTCAGTCCTTGCTGTTCTTGTCTTCTGTTGTGCTCTAAAAGTGCTAATACTGTAAGTATTGTACTTATTACGCACCAGTTGTTTGATTATAACGTGCATCTTAGTTGTTGTTTTAATGAAATTTGGAGGTGTTGAAATCCATCCATCCATCTTCTTCCGCTTTTCTGAGGTCGGGTCACAAGGGCAGCAGCCAAAGAAGGGAAGCCCAGACTTTCCTCTCCCCAGCCACTTCGTCCAGCTCTTCCTGGGGGATCCCGAGGCGTTCCCAGGCCAGCCGGGAGACGTAGTCTTCCCAAAGTGTCCTGGGTCTTCCCCGTGGCCTCCTACCGGTCGGACGTGCCCTAAACACCTCCCTAGGAAGGCGCTCGGGTGGCATCCTGACCAGATGCCCGAACCACCTCATCTGGCTCCTCTCGATGTGGAGGAGCAGCGGCTTTACCATGCTCTGCCATCCTCCTGGATGGCAGAGCTTCTCACCCTATCTCTACGGGAGAGCCCCGCCACCCGGCGGAGGAAACTCATTTCGACCACTTGTACCCGTGATCTTGTCCTTTCGGTCATAACCCAAAACTCATGACCAGGTGAGGATGGGAACGTAGATCGACCAGTAAATTGAGAGCTTTGTCTTCCGGCTCAGCTCCTTTTTCACCACAACGGATTGATGCAGTGTCCGCATTACTGAAGACGCCGCACCGACCCGCCTGTTGATCTCACGATCCACTCTTTGCTCACTTGTGAACAAGACTCCGAGGTACTTGAACTCCTCCACTTGGGGCAGGGTCTCCTCCCCAACCCGGAGATGGCACTCCACTCTTTTCCGGGCGAGAACCATGGATTCGGACTTGGAAGTGCTGATTCTCATCCCAGTCGCTTCACACTCGGCTGCGAACTGATCCAGTGAGAGCTGAAGATCCTGGCCAGATGAAGCCATCAGGACCACATCATCTGCAAAAAGCAGAGACCTAATCCTGCATCCACCAAACCGGATATCCTCAACGCCCTGACTGCGTCTAGAAATTCTGTCCATAAAAGTTATGAACAGAATCGGTGACAAAGGGCAGCCTTGGCGGAGTCCAACCCTCACTGGAAACGTGTCTGACTTACTGCCGGCAATGCGGACCAAGCTCTGACACTGATCGTACAGGGAGCGGACCGCCACAATCAGACAGTCCAATACCCCATACTCTCTGAGCAATCCCCACAGGACTTCCCGAGGGACACGGTCGAATGCCTTCTCCAAGTCCACAAAACACATGTAGACTGGTTGGGCAAACTCCCATGCACCCTCAAGGACCCTGCCGAGAGTATAGAGCTGGTCCACAGTTCCACGATCAGGATGAAATCCACACTGTTCCTCCTGAATCCGAGGTTCGACTATCCGGCGTAGCCTCCTCTCCAGTACAACTGAATAGACCTTACCAGGAAGACTTAGAAGTGTGATCCCACGATAGTTGGAACACACCCTTTGGTTCCCCTTCTTAAAGAGAGAAACCACCACCCCGGTCTGCAATCCAGAGGTACCGCCCCCGATGTCTACGCAATGCTGCAGAGTCTTGTCAACCAAGACAGCCCCAAAGCATCCAGAGCCTTAAGGAACTCCGGGCGGTTCTCATCCACCCCCGAGGCCTTGCCACTGAGGAGCTTTTAACTACCTCAGCAACCTCAGCCCCAGAAATAGGAGAGCCCACCACAGAATCCCCAGGAACT
Organism: Nerophis lumbriciformis; assembly: GCF_033978685.3. Classification (NCBI taxonomy): domain Eukaryota; kingdom Metazoa; phylum Chordata; class Actinopteri; order Syngnathiformes; family Syngnathidae; genus Nerophis; species Nerophis lumbriciformis. Next base: position 46,116,311 of record NC_084549.2, on the reverse strand, counting down.
GCTTCCTCATAAGAAAATGTGTTGGTGGTAGAGATGCGCGGTTTGCGGACACAACCGCGGAGTCCGCGGATTATCCGCGGATCGGGCGGATGAAATTAAAAAAAATAAGATTTTATCCGCTCGCGGGTCGGGTCGGGCGGATTAATTAGATTTTTTTTATTTTTTTTTTTTTTTTTTTGCGGGTGGCAGTTAAACCAATTGGGAAATATATATACATAGTTAAATGTTGTTACCCACATACGAAAAACGAGCAGGCACCTGCAGCATATGCCACAACAGAAGAAAAAAAAAAAAAGAGATGGACACTTTTACGGAGCGGAGAAGGGACGCCTCGCCGGGGTCCGGGACCGAGGCCCCTGCCCCCGAGAGGGCCCCACCGGGAGCCGTTGCTGAGGCGATCCGCGAGAAGGGCCCGACGCACGTCCAGGGTCACTACCGCGCCCACCGCACTGACACCCCGCCTCGTCCGCTTTCGCCGCGGCCGGCGTCACGCGCAGCAGGTAAGCAGCTTACCTGCCCGCCACCCCCGTGGCCGGGGGCTCGTAACATGGGTCACTCCGCGCGCTCCGCCCGCGCAGCTTACCTGCTTGCCACCCCTGTTGCCAGGGGCGCGTAACAGGGGTCACTCCGCGCACAGTGCGCTCACGAAAGGGGTGGGGCTCACCCTGGTTGATATAGAGAGCAGGACGGTGGCCATGGAATTTCATTTAAGGTTTGTGATAAACCATCAAACTCATTCGTTAAAAGGACTCTATAGTAATATAAAGCGAAATTTTCTGGACATTATCATGCAAGAAAAGTTTATTTTTGGGATCGCGATCACTGCGTAATGATTTTTAAAGGTTGCATTACATTATTAACTGTCCCATGTGATCAGCCAGTGCGATTGGAAGTCCATGCTCAATTATTGCCTCCGTAAATAAAACTTCGGCATTTATCACATCCAAAGAATCTGTTTGGGCGACGAAAAACGTTGAAAGTTTTCCACTTGTATCGCTAGCAACGGCATTAGACTTGTGTTTTTTTGTCCCAACGTGGTCTTTTACATCGCTAATTCCTCCGTGTCCGATCGAAAAATTTTGTCTGCACAAGGTGCAATTCGCGTAGTTTTCACCCTTTTTTTTTTTTTTAAATTAATATTAGATATATAACAACGGGCGGATGGCGGGCGGATGCAGTTTTGATCAAACGTTACATCGGGTGGATGGCGGATGGATGACGACTTTCTGACGCGGTTGCGGATGAGATAAATTGCCTATCCGCGCATCTCTAGTTGGTGGGGTTGTGGAGGTCTTAAAAGTATTCCCTCCACCGATCCACAACACCCGCTGTCTATGTCAGCAGAACACCATCCTCGGATGGTGGTCCAAAATTGCTTCGAAGCCGTCCGGAAGTCGTTTTCCATGGCTTCCCCGAACTCCTCCCATGTCTGAGTTTTAGCCTATATGCGACCGCTGAAGCCGCACACCGCTTGGCCTGTCGGTACCTGTCCGCTGCCTCCGGAGTCCTATGAACCAAAATAACCCGATAGGACTCTTTCTTCAGCTTGACGGCATCCCTCACCGCTGGTGTCCACCAACGGGTTCTAGGATTACCGCCATGACAGGCACCAACTACCTTGCGGCCACAGCTTTCAATCAGCCGCCTCAACAATAGAAATGCGGAACATGGTCCACTCAACCTCGATGTCCAGCACCTCCCTCATGACATGTTCAAACTTCTTCTGGAGGTGGGAATTGAAACTCTCTCTGACAGGAGACTCTGCTAGACATTACCAGCAGACCATCACAATGTGTTTGGGCCTGCCAGGTCTGTCCGGCATCCTCCCCCACCATCGCAGCCAACTCACCACCAGGTGGTGATCGGTAGAAAGCTCCGCCCCTCTCTTCACCCGAGTGTCCAAAACATGAGGCCGCAAATCAGATGACACAACTACAAAGTCGATCATGGAACTGCGGCCTAGGGTGTCTTGGTGCCAAGTGCACATATGGACACCCTTATGTTTGAACATAGTGTTTGTTATGTACAATCTGTGACGAGCACAAAAATCCAATAACAAAACACGACTCGGAATCAGATCCGGGCGGCCATTCTTTCTAATCACGCCTATCCAGGTTTCACTGTTGTTGCCAACATGAGGGTTGAAGTCCCCCAGTAGGGGGAGCACTTTCCAGTACTACCCCGAGTGTATCCAAAAGGGTGGGTACTCTGAACTGCTGTTTGGTGCGTAAGCACAAACAACAGTCGGGACCCGTCCCCCCCACCCGAAGGCGGAGGGAAGCTACCCTCTCGTTCACTGGGTTGAACTCCAACGTGCAGGCTTTGAGCCGGGGGACAACAAGAATTGTTACCCCAGCCCGTCGCCTCTCACTGCATGCAACGGCAGTGTGGAAGAGAGTCCAGCCCCTCTCCAGAGAACTGGTTCCAGAGCCCTTGCTGTGCGTCGAAGTGAGTCCGACTAAATCCAGCCGGAACTTCTCCACCTAACGCACAAGCTCAGGCGCCTGCCTCTCCAGCGAGGTGGCATTTCCACGTCCCAAGAGCTAGCTTATGTAACCAAGGATCGGACCGCCAAGTGCCCTGCCTTCGGCCCCCGCCCATCTCACAACGCACCCGACCTGTATGACCCCTCCCATGAGTGGTGAGCCCATTGGAGGGGGGACCCACGTTGCCTCTTCGGGCTGTGCCCGGCCGGGCCCAATAGGGACAGGCTCGGCCACCAGGCGCTCGCCATCATGCCCCAACTCCGGGCCTGGCTCCAGAGGGGGGCCCCAATGACCCGCGTCCGGGCGAGGGAAATCGGAGTCTCGGTTTTTGTAATTCCATAGAAGTCTTCGAGCTTGTTGAAATCGCCATGTGAAATCACGAATGCTAATCAGTAGCATGTCAATAACAAAGCCAATGTTACAGTTGATACAAAATGCGGCTGCTAGACTTTTGACAAGAACAAGAAAGTTTGATCATATTACCCCTATACTGGCTCACCTGCACTGGCTTCCTGTGCACTTAAGATGCGACTTTAAGGTTTTACTACTTAACAGTCTAGATCAGGGGTGCCCATTACGTCGATCGCGAGCTACCGGTCGATCGCAGAGGGTGTGTCAGTCGATCGCCAACTAGGCGTTGAAAAAATAGTCCTAAAAATTAGCGATCAGAAATCTTCACTATGACGTCACTTTCGTCACTTGATTGACATGCACGGCACCCGAGGGTCTTGTGAGATGACGCTGGCTGCTGCGAGCTCAGTGTGAAGGAAAAAAAGACCGTCAGGGAGGCGAGAAACAGTTTTTATTTCAACCACACCTCCTGTCAAAAGCCTAAAGACTGACCACATATTTCCTGTCTTCACAATAAAAGCGCTGCTCTATCCTGCCTGCGCTAACAAAATAAGAGTCTCAGAAAGCTGGCGTGCACAAGCTCGAAAGCCACGGAGTTTGCCGCCAATGTATTTCTTGTAAAGTGTATAAAAAGGAGTATAGAAGCTGGACAAATAAGATGGCAAAAAGCAACCACTTTCATGTGGTATTGGACAGAAAGGAGGACTTTTTTTCTCCTCCATTAAAAAATGTGGACGTTGTCAGCACTACTGTCTGATTCCAATCAATGCAAGTCATCAGAATCAGGTAATACACCAACTTATATTCTTGTCTTCAGGAAAGAAAGGAATCTATATGTGTTAAACATGCTTGTATTATCATTAAACACCTTTTAACTTGTTAACAAAAATGTCTCTTTCATAAATAAATAAATATAAACTATATATATGAATGAGGTAGATCCCTCCGACTCGGTCATTTAAAAAGTAGTTCGCCCGCTGAAAAGTGTGGGCACCCCTGCTCTAGATCCATCCTATCTTGCTGATTGTATTGTACCATATGTCCCGACCAGAAATCTGCGTTCATAGAACTCCGGCTTATTAGTGATTCCCAGAGCCCAATAAAAAGTCTGCGGGCTATAGAGCGTTTTTCTATTCAGGCTCCAGTAGTCTGGAATGCCCTACCAGTAACAGTTTGAGATGCTACCTCAGTAGAGGCATTTAAGTCCCATCTTGTGGGTCCCCACATCTGCGATCCCCTCCAAGGTTTCTCATTGTATCCCATTGGGTTGAGTTTTTTCTTGCCCTGACGTGGGATCTGAGCCGAGGATGTGGCTTGTGCAGCCCTTTGAGACACTTGTGATTTAGGGCTATATAAATAAACTTTGATTGATTGATTGAATGTATATTAGTATCAAGATAGCACATTTTTGGAAAATTTGAGCCTTATTTAAAGTGACCTATTAGGTAAAACCAACTTTTCTTACCTGATGGTACCTGCTTTTGTATAATTAGGATCCCCATATGTCCCGAAAATTTGAAATCAAACCATGGAGGCATGGCAGAAATATTTATAAAATAATCTTGCCTTTCTTCATGCTCCCTCTAAACGAGCCATTTGGATTTTTTTTTTGTGCGAGTCCACCATTGTAGGTCAAAAAGCTGCTCCTTTTTCCATCCTCCACTGTTGTCATTTCTAATACAAAATAGCTTACAGTTTAAACTTATATCTGTCAGTAGACTCTATATGGAAGCGCTAAAACCTACAAAATGGCTGACGGGGAAAAGACACAGTCGAAGTGGAGGCACGTAAATAAGACTACCCACAAAATGGCGCATTGTAAAGAGACGGTCAGAAAGTGGCTTGAAGACGGTCTGTAAAACATAACCTTGCAAAATTTTGACCAAAGAATCACCATTATATGTTATGTAGACCACATTGAAGTGTATTAAATGTAGAAACAAAATCATAATGTGACCCCTATTAACTCTCATTGGAGCGTTTGGCATTGAAAATTGCATCATTACCGAGAGGTAGTTTGGCTGAGTCCACTCTCAGTGTTGTGGTGAAGAAGGAGCTGAGCCGCAAGGCAAAGCTCTCGATTTACCGGTCGATCTACGTTCCCATCCTCACCGAGGTCATGAGCTTTGGGTCATGACCGAAAGGACAAGATCACGGGTACAAGCGGCCGAAATGAGTTTCTTCCGCCGGGTGGAGGGGCTCTCCCTTAGAGATAGGGTGAGAAGCTCTGTCATCCGGGAGGGGCTCAAAGTAAAACTGCTGCTCCTCCACATCGAGAGGAGCCAGATGAGGTGGTTCGGGCATCTGGTCAGGATGCCACCCAAACGCCTCCCTAGGGAGGTGTTTCGGGCACGTCCGACCGGTAGGAGGCCACAAGGAAGACCCATGACACGTTGGGAAGACAATCTCTCCCGGCTGCCCTGGGAACGCCTCGGGATCCCCCGGTAGGAGCTGGACGAAGTGGCTGGAGAGAGGGAAGTCTGGGCTTCCCTGCTTAGGCTGCTGCCCCCGCGACCCGACCTCAGATAAGCGGAAGAAGATGGATGGATGGCACTCTCAGTGCTGCTGGAGTGATCGCCAAGTGCTGAAGTGCGAAGAGTGTGACGACACGCACAACCCTGGTACCACAACATGCTATCGTTGAATTTTACATGAGTTAGTGCCCGGTGGTACTGGCGGGATTAGGTCTGTGCCAAAAAAACGTACCACATTCAGCACCTATCCTTATTCTTAACTGACCTTAATCCCTTAATCATTAAACTTGGCAATATTTATTTGTGAGATTACAAACCGAGATTTTTGTAAATTGAACTGCTTTGATTTGTTACCAAATAGAGTACAATGTGTATCAATGTACTGGATGCAGTCTGCAAGTACCAGATGTTCTTCAAGTCTATTTTTGAACATTTGCTCAAAGCTGTCTTTCTCATTTCTGAGTTTTGCTCCTTTGCTTTCAACACACTTGCAAACATGCACTCTTGATTATTATCCAGGGGTGTCATCAATTATTAGGTCTGATGTGTGAAACCACAGTGCAACCAGCCAACAAACACCCTGTGTGCATTGTCATTCATAGTGGACACTGATCATACTTGTTTTCTTTTTTTGTCTGTTGCTGTTTCTTGTGTGAAGATTGCATCAGTTTACATCAGCAACAAGCACAGTGGCAGGTTGGCGACCATCATTCTCAAACGCCGATCCACACCATGAAGGTGGTGAACATAATGTAGAACCAACAGCACACATACCACCTGCCCATAAATAAGAAGGTCTTTGAAAAGATTTGAAAAAGACTCTTCCAAACTTACACATGCTCACATCTGAAGATCAGAATCAGGTTTTATTGCCCAGGTATGTTTAACTCACAAGGAAATCTCTTTGTATTATATTAACGATATAATCAAGTACTTAACCCTTGAGTGGACTTACTCTATCTGAGTTAATGTTTACAAATATGGGGAAATAACAACAAAAGTACACTTCATTCACTAACGGTGTTACAAAAAAGATAAGTTAGAATAATACATAATGTTGGATATAGAGAACATACAAACCCTATATTTATTGAATCAAAAATACTGAAATTCCACGACATAGTGAATTTGCAAACATCTTAAATTATACACAAAGCAAACTATAATATGCTACCCAAGAATATACAACAAATCTTCTCAACAAAAGAGGAGAAATATAATCTTAGAGAAAAATGTAATTTAAAGCATTTGTATGCACGTACAACACTTAAGACCTTCAGTATATCAGTATGTGGAATTAAATTATGGAATGGATTAAGCAAATAAATCAAACAATGTACTAACATAATCCACTTCAAGAAACTCTTCAAACTTAAAGTGTTGACAAAGTACAAAGAAGAAGAACCATGATAAACATTCTGAATTTATCTCATCCATCCATTCATTTTCACGATAATCTTATTTATCTCACCAGATGAAATATAACTTACTTCACCAAGTATTATTTATTTATTTATTTTTATTGTTATTACTTATGGAGTATATTGTGAATAAATTAAGAACAGGAAGTGAACAAAAGTTTTAGCAACTACTATGTAAAGGAAAAGGGGTAGGATTAAATAAGCTCAGCTTCTTTCTACTCCTTTTCGAACATGTTGAATAGAGAAACTGGAAATTGTGATGTATCATGTTGTATGCATGCATGTTCGAAATAAACTCAAACTCAAACTAATTCAAAACTGTATGCTTCCTAAGCGATGAAAAAGGACGCGCTCAAAAAACTTTTTTTTTTTTTTTTAAGTTTCAATGCTCCATTCTCACCTATGGTCATGAGCTTTGGGTCATGACCGAAAGGACAAGATCACGGGTACAAGCGGCCGAAATGAGTTTCCTCCGCCGGGTGGCGGGGCTCTCCCTTAGAGATAGGGTGAGAAGCTCTGTCATCCGGGGGGAGCTCAAAGTAAAGCCGCTGCTCCTCCACATCGAGAGGAGCCAGATGAGGTGGTTCGGGCATCTGGTCAGGATGCCACCCGAACGCCTCCCTCGGGAGGTGTTTCGGGCACGTCCGACCGGTAGGAGGCCACGGGGAAGACCCAGGACACGTTGGGAAGACTATGTCTCCCGGCTGGCCTGGGAACGCCTCGGGATCCCCCGGGAGGAGCTGGACGAAGTGGCTGGGGAGAGGGAAGTCTAGGCTTCCCTGCTTAAGCTGCTGCCCCCGCGACCCGACCTCGGATAAGCGGAAGAAGATGGATGGATGGATGGAAGTTTCAATGCTTTCAATTCTTCAAGGGCTTCAGATACATCCATAGACATAAAGTTTTTGTATATTTGTTTTTTTTATATATTGTATGCCATATTTCAAAAAATACAAAACGCATTTTTGATGACAGAAAAAACACAAAATATGCATATTTTCAAAAAACTAGTTAAGTGGAATACTTTAGATGAGGTAATTAGAACCTTTAATAAGTCAATAATTCATAACAACATTGACTTTGATGTCTTATTATTTTTGGAACAATGACAGTCTTTTTTTAATTATTTTTTTTTACGAAAACTCACACTATGCTTTCTGAGCCGAAAAATGGACATGCTCAAAAAAGTGTTACAAGTAAGTCATATATTATTATTATTTGTTTAAACTTTTAACGCTTTAAATTTTGTCAAAAGCTTCAGACATATCCATAGATATACAGTTGTTATATATTTGTAATGTGTCTTTTTATGTTTTATGCTCTTTTCATAGGAAAAAAAAACCATCATACTATAATGTGGGGAAAAACACAAAATATGCAATATTTTCCAAAATGAGTTGCAAAGTGGACTATTTTAAATGAGGTAATTACAACCTCTAATAGATCAATAATTAATAACAACACCGATTTCGATAGATTTTTTTTTTTTGGAACAGTGACAGTTGTTTTTTTTAACTAAAAACTCACACTATACTTACTTGCAGAAAAAAGGAAAAAGTCATAAAAGTGTTATGTAAAAGTCATAAATTATATATTTTTAAATTTAAATGCTTCAAATCTTTCAGCAACTTCAGACCTATACTTAGATATTGTGTTTTTATTAGTTTTTGTATGTCTTGTATGTATTGTAGCGTTGGATGGGTTTGACAAACGTCTTTGCTTGAAAGTGAAGAATTGCTGACGCAATGTGCGATCGTTTTTACTTTTAATGATCACGTCAATTTCAAAGACACACACACACACAAGTGAACGCAATGCATACTTAGTCAACAGCCACACCTATCACACTGAGGGTGGCCCTATAAAACAACATCAACATTCACAAACATGCACCACACTGTGAATCCACACCAAACAAGAACGACAAACACATTTCTGGAGAACATCCGCACCGCAACACAACATAAACACAACAGAACCAATACCCACAATCCCTTGCAACACCAACTCTTCCGGGACGCTACACAGCCCCCACCTAGCTGGGTTCGTTGTCCCCAACAGCCCATGCGTTCATCACAAAGTCCCGCAAGTACTGAGGCAACCGGCGTCGTCGACGCCCCTCTGATGTCGGCTGGCTGCTACCACTGTCTGCAGGTAGGTCGGAAGTGGGGGTTACCTCAGCATCCTCGTTGCTTCCTGGGGGTATCTCCCCCTGCGGCAGGGTGCTTGACTCCAAGTTCCCCCGGCTCTGGTCCAATGGCTGGTATGGGGCCAAGCGGTCTCGGTGCAGCACCACCAGCCGGTTCCGAGGTGCCAGTCGTATCCAATAGACCACGTCGGACAACTTCTGGAGGACCTTGCAGGGTCCCACCCAGTGGCTGGTGAGCTTTGGGGAGAGTCCTTTCTTTCTCACCGGGTTATAGACCCAGACATGCGCGCCTGGTTCAAAGTCCTGGCCTCGACTGCGGAGGTCATATGCCCGCTTCTGTTGGACCCCAGCCTCCGTCAGGCTGGTGCGGGCAAAATCGTGAGCCTCCCGCAGCCGCTCCACAAGGTTGTAGTAGTAGTCCAGGCCCGGTGCTCCTCTCACTTCTGGTTCTGGGGCTGGGCCAAAAACCAAATCAACAGGCGTGCGCAGTTCGTGACCAAACATCAATGATGCAGGGGTGCAGCGTGTGGACTCCTGCACCGCTGTCCTGTAGGCCCAAAGAATGAGTGGGAGGTGTAAATCCCAGTCTCTCTGCCGCTTATCGGTGAGGATGGCAAGTTGTGTGGCCAAGGTTCTATTAAAACGCTCTACCAACCCATCACTCTGAGGATGCAGCGGCGTGGTGCGAGTCTTTTTCACGCCCAGGCGACGGCACACCTATTGGAATACCTGGGACTCGAAGTTCCGTCCCTGGTCACTGTGCAACTCCTCTGGAGCTCCAAATCGGCAGAACATCTCCGAAACCAATCTCTCTGCCGTTGTCGCAGCGCTCTGGTCGGGTACTGCATACGCTTCTGGCCATTTCGCGAAGTAATCCATGGCCACCAAGATGTAACGGTTTCCGCTATCAGTGACCGGAAATGGGCCGAGAATGTCCACACCCACTCGTTCCATGGGGGCCCCCACCTGGAACTGCTGTAGGGGAGCATGGGAGCGGCGTGTGGGGCCTTTCTTTGCTGTGCAGGCATCACAGCGGTGGACGTGCATCTCCACGTCACGGCGACAGCCTGGCCAGTAAAAGCGCTGCCTCAGTCGGAGCAAGGTCTTGGTCACTCCAAAATGGCCAGTCCCTGGGAAGCCATGCATCACTTCGAGGACCTGAGGCCGCAGCACACGGGGCACCACAAGTTGGAGGGCAGCATGTTGTCCTGTCGGGGCTTCCCAGCGACGATATAGCAGGTCGCGAGACAACAGGAGGCTGTCCCACTGGGAGTACAGTGCTTTGGTCTCAGTGTCCAAGTGCACCACTGTGGCCCATTCCGGTCGCTGCTGTGCCCCCACCCAGCTGCGAGCTCTCTCAAGCACTGGGTCTTGTCTTTGATGGTCGATCAATTGTTGGGGGGTGAAGCTGTCCAGGTCGACTGAGATGTCATGTTGCCTGACTGCAGCTACTGATGGGTCTGGCATGCACCGCTCTTCCGCCCGCTGGCAGAAACGACACGCCTCCTCACAGGGCCATCTGGACAGTGCATCAGCGTTGCCGTGCAGGCGGCCTGGTCAATGAGAAATCGTGAAGTCATATTCCTGCAAGATCTCGACCCACCTGGCCAGCTGCCCCTCGGGTTCCTTGAAGTTCAGCAACCAGGTGAGGGAGGCATGATCCGTCCGCAACACAAACCGTTGACCATAAAGGTAGGGACGGAAATGACGAAGGCCCAGGACAATTGCCAACAATTCCCGACGGGTGACGCAGTAGTTCCGCTCTGGCTTGCTCAGCCCCCGACTGTAAAAGGCCACAACCTGCTCACCGTGATTCCCTTCCTGTGACAGCACAACCCCCACGCCGACATCACTGGCATCTGTATTAACCACGAAAGGTCGGCTGGGGTCTGGGTAGGCCAACACTGGGGCTCGGACCAAGGCCTCTCGCAGCTGTGTAAAGGCCTCATTGCAGCTGTCAGTCCATTCAAATAACTGTCCCTTGTGTGTGAGCTGGTGCAAGGGGCCAGCAATGGTTGCAAAGTCCTTGATAAATCTCCGGTAATAGGATGCCAGTCCCAAGAAACTCCGCAACTCTTTAACATCCCTTGGCGCCGGCCAGTTACGGACAGTGGCAACTTTGGCTGGATCAGTGGCAACACCTTGCCCACTGACGACATGCCCCAGGAAGGAAACTTCACGCCAAAGCAAATGGCACTTTTTGGGATTCAATCGCAGCCCAGCCTGACGAATGGCCTGGAACACATGCTGGAGGTTCTGTAGAGCCCCCTTAAATCCTGAAGCATGCACCAGGAGGTCATCCAGGTACACCACACAGCGATCACGGGGGATGGATGCCAGCACTCTCTCCATCAACTGCTCAAACGTGGCAGGTGCGTTGCAAAGCCCGAACGGCATCACCTTGAACTGCCAGAGTTCTTGACCTATTGTGAACGCTGTCTTTGGTCGAGCTTTGGCGGCCAACTCCACCTGCCAATAGCCACTGCGGAGATCCAGGGAGCTGAACCAGGAGGAGCCAGTGATGTAGTCCAGCGTATCATCTATGCGCGGCAACGGGTAGGAGTCCTTGCGTGTTTCATCGTTGAGCCGTCTGTAGTCGACGCAGAACCGCCACGAGCCGTCCTTCTTCTTGACCAGAACTGCGGGTGCTGCCCATGGACTGCTGGAGGGCTCGATGACGCCCGCCTGGCGCATCTCCTCGATTTTCTCTTGGGCAGCCACTCGTTTGGCAAGGGGCAGACGGCGTGGGTGTAGCCGTCTCCTGTGTCGATGTCGTGGAGTACGAGACTGGTGTGCATGCAGTCTTCATCTTTCGCTGCAAAAATGTCTTGGAAGGCATTCAGTAAGCTTTTCAGTCGCTCCTGCTGGGTGGTATCCAGGCCTTGACTGCTTCGCTCAAACAGTTCTGCAATAGCCTGCTGGGTCTCTATAGTAGGCGGCCTATTAGTAGAAGGGTTAGGGTGAGACTTCTTCTGGTCCACCATGAAGGCCGTAGCCGCGGATGGCTCTGTGGGGGCTGTCACTCTGCAGGCGCCTGGCTCATCAGTACCCTGGAGGGAAACTGTTTTCTCACCAAGATGAAGCATGGCACTAGGCACATCGACCACAGCTCTCCACATCTCCAACAGGTCAAGCCCAACAATACAGGGGTCTTGAATGTTGGCCAGCCAGAATGGATGTCGTCTCTCTTGACCCGCCACCTTAATGCACACTGTCCCTTTGCCCAGCATGGCAGCCTTGCTCCCTGTGACGGTTGTAATTCGGGCGTTGGTGTTAGTCCAGCCTGATGGCAAGCTGTGTTGCAAGTGGGGAAGGACACCCGGCCGGATGATGGAGATAGTGGACCCCGTGTCAACCAGGGCTCTGCAGACTGTTCCATCAAGCTCACATTCCAGGTATAGCCCCCGGGCCCTGCCCAGGCGGCCCAGGCGCTGTGCATCACATTCGGGTACAGTGGAAACCATCCCGGGTGTCAGTTCCCCGACACTGACACCCCTCTCTAGTTTGACGACGCCTCAGCGGCAACATCAATGGGGGCAGGGGCTGGACAGTGTCTTGCAATTTGGCCAGGGACACCGCAGCGGTAACAGTTCACTTCGGTCTGCCTTCTCCGGGAGGAGCGTGGCCGTGGCGTTGCAGTCACTTGGTCGGCTCCCTCTCGTTCTGTCCCGTCCCATCCAGCCTGGCGGACTCGCGGAACATCACGGCGGCCATCTGGACACAGAACGTGCTCCACACGTTCGGCTTCAGTCAATGCGGCAGAGAGAGAGTGTTTAGCAAACAGTCTGAGATGTTTCCGAAGTCGTTCAGGCTGTAGACCACGGACAAAGGCTTGCACGGTGAGCTCTTCCTGTAATACTTCTGGAAACGCTGGGTGGCCCCTTCGCACCAGACGGCGAAGGTCGGCAGCATAAGCTCCGAGACTTTCTCCCAAAAGGCGTCGCCGCTTGTACAGCGGCTCTCGTGCTTCGTCTGCATGGATTGGTTGCCCGTAACGTCGTTGAAGAGCCTCACGCATGGCCCCCCAATCAGCCAATTCCTCCTCTTGTAAATCGACCAAACACTGTAGGGCTGGGCCTTCCAGGGACAGCGCCACATGCCCTGCGGTTGCCACATCAGACCAGCCATTCAAACGTGCTGCTAGCTGGACCTGGAGAAGGAAGGATTCAATAGAGCCTTCTCCACTATAGTGAGGAAGCTTTGGTGTGGCGATGCTTGGCCTGTAGTCAACTCGCAGGGATTTTGTGTCCACCATCACCGCAGGAGAGGCACTTCTTCGCCAGGCACTCCTTCCCACACGAGGCGCACTTCTTCCATCGGGCTGAACTTCCAATCTTATCCCATCATTTTGAGCTTCCATTCTTCCTCCAAATGGATGAGCCTCCCGTCCAGGTTCCTCTCATTTACTTGTTGATGAGGTAGTTGAGCCTCCAATCCACCAGGGCGGCGCTTGTTCCTTTCCTCTTCCTGGTGACGAGGCAGGTGGTCTTCATCCGGACGTGCATTCTCCCAGCACTTGATAAGATCTTCAAGCTTCTTTGAGAAAGCCATCCCACTTCTGACACCAATGTAGCATTGGATGGGTTTGACAAACGTCTTTGCTTGAAAGTGAAGAATTGCTGACGCAATGTGCGATCGTTTTTACTTTTAATGATCACGTCAATTTCAAAGACACACACACACAAGTGAACGCAATGCATACTTAGTCAACAGCCACACCTATCACACTGAGGGTGGCCCTATAAAACAACATCAACATTCACAAACATGCACCACACTGTGAATCCACACCAAACAAGAACGACAAACACATTTCTGGAGAACATCCGCACCGCAACACAACATAAACACAACAGAACCAATACCCACAATCCCTTGCAACACCAACTCTTCCGGGACGCTACAGTTTATTGTTCTCTTGTAAAAAGAAATA